>NC_134483.1:350892962-351052962 GCF_040206685.1 Ascaphus truei
TCCGCAGCTTCTAGGAGGATGAATCACATCCACAGAAACCTATTGGAAAGAAGAAAAAAGAAGCACGTGCCACATAGCATAAATCTGTGATGACATTTATTGTAGAAAAGGAAGAGTCTAAAATGGCACACTCACAAGTGTAGCTGGAAATTGTGCATATAGAGATATAACATCTCAACGATGGTACTCATCTGGGGATTTTAGTACTCCATAGTGGACATCAGTGGTACGAGTCCTGGCACCAATGTAGGTGAATAGTCCTATAGAGTCCAACTAGAAGGTGGGGTGGGGGATTTAAAAAGAGACAATGTCTGAGAGGATTACGTAACCAGGTGGTGGTCCCGATCCAAATCCGCACACAGCTGGGCACTCAGAAAGCTGACACGTATCCTCCGTTGATTCCAGCTGTTGGATCAGTGTGCCTTGCGGATTAGATCTGTAGCTGTGTGGGCGGCTTACTCACTCCTATAGCCGAGCGCTATGTACAGTATAAAGCAACCCGGCATCCACAGTCAGCTGTTAGGATGCGGAAGAGACCAGACCAGTACCACATGAAGACGTCACCTCATACACTACATCCCCCTGTGTTTCGTCATCAACGTGACTTCGTCAGGGGTATGACTCTATAGGACTATTCACCTACATTGGTGCCAGGACTCATACCACTGATGTCCACTATGGAGTACTAAAATCCCCAGCTGAGTACCATCGTTGAGATGTTATATCTCTATATGCGCCATTTCCAGCTACACTTGTGAGTGTGCCATTTTAGATTCTTCATTTTCTACAATAAATGTCAACACAGATTTATACGTGGCACGCGCTTCTTTTTTCTTCTTTCCAATAATATATATATATATGTAGTTGGAATTTATAAGGCTGCATATTAATGTATTTGTGACATGGAATACATACAGTTACCAATTTGAATAATATCAATTTGCTATATACTGTACATATGTAAAATGTACTGAAAAACATTGAAACGAGGGCTTTTCTGGTACAGTATCGTAAATTGCTAATCTGGAAAATGGACTTCTCCTTGTAGAACTCTTACCCAAAGCTTTTAGACACAGAACCTTTTCATTCCACTGCTCCGGCTGTTTCCTAATAAATTCATTTTCTGTGCAGAATTCAATTTCTATAGCTGCGTTGGTTGGTATTTCATCATTTAGAAGAATAAATATTTCACCAGGATTCTGCATCGTTAAAAAAAAATATATATTACTGTTAAGACATATTATAAGATCTTATATGATGATGAAAGGTGATTAGTAGCAATAATTTTTCAAACCCTCAAACTCTCAACAGAATTACTTAATATGGATCAATATTATATACAGTACACCATGCATGTGAAAAAAGGTGAAAAATAGATTGTAGAGCTGCCTTACATCAAAGTGTATTTGTAACACATACAGATGCAGCGGCCATTATTTTAAGAAATCACAGCGCCGTTTTTATGTGCGCTGCTGTACTTCACGCGGCATGAATGCGGGCAATCGCCACAGTCACACGTGTTTATTGCGGTTGCTTTGTTTGAATTTCATGGATTGTGTGCAATTAAATGCAATGAAATGAATGAATTGTAATGTGTACAGTACTGTGCTACTGTGCTACTGTGTCAAATTCAGGTGTTTAAAAGTCTGAACACTAAAATGCCATTTTCTGCACTTGCGTCGTAAGGCGGTAAGGTTGGAAGACATCCCACGTCATGACATCGGTATTCCAAGGTATACACCGCGTGAAGTGTTAAAATAATGGCCGCTGCATCTCTACTGTACAGTAGTAACAACATACATATGGTTTAGTTTCATTTGTACTGTGCTAAATATAGTGCTTGGGGGTGAATTCCTTCATGCCAGGAAAAAAGTCCCTAAGTCTTCTTAGAGCAATTTATTACACATATATCATACATATCCACTTAATTTAAGCTCTGAAAAAAAAGACATTGCCTCCTTTATTTTTATTTGTTTTAAATATGATTAACAGCTTGTTTGTTACCTAAAGAAAAAACATTGTTAATTGTCAACCATTTGTAATGAGAAAATGCAACAGCAGTAACTCCATCGCGCACAAACTCCCTAGAAACAGAAGGACATAATAGTATTAGTACCTAATGTACTGTACATGGTGTAACCATGGGTTCTCGAATTTACCTTCTGAAATATTGTTTATTATTAAATACATAATTTATTATCTGTCCGTCATTATGGACTTTCTTTTTTTCTTAACCAGATTGTTGTCCTTAGATCTATTACTTTTAGATATTTACCATGCAGAATTATCTCAAAGAAGAGTTCATCAACATGAAAAGACTTTCATGTTTCAACTGAGACATTTGATTTTAAAAGAGCATATTACTGCATTGGAGTGTCTTGTTCAGGCTGGATATTAAGGAGAATGACCACATACACTCAGTCAATTGTAGATGGTGCACACCCATTCACCATCACTACTTGAGTGTTCTTGCAGAGGAACAAACTCCACCATGCCATTCAGACATTCATTCATCCAATAGATGACGAAAAATCCATTTATTCACCGAATAGAAGGAAGAAAAATTACCCTATTAAAAACCTTAATATATTTGTAGCACCCTTCTGGCAATGTTGACATCTCAGTAATTGAAACAGCATCCATTATGAGTTAGTAGCCTTCAAACTGCAGTAGATGATTATTGCATGCAAGCTCTTACTAAGTTAGAGATATCAGGGTTGCAGAGTTGTAGATTAGATACTGGGCAAGTGTAGGAAGCAACACCAAATAATAATAGGCACTAACTACATATCGTCTTTATTGAAGAAATAAAGCAGCATGCAAATGCCGGAAAACCATGGACATCTTGCCTAGCAAGAGTACAATTCTACACCAGTAAAACAACCAGCAAAAGAAAACACCCACCAATGTTTTTTCTGGGTCCCATTAGCCAGGGTCATTCTCAATGAGGGCACCAGCTTGAATTGTTGGGGCAGCTATTCGGGAGAGTCACAATAGTACCAAGGACCTGACTAAAGTGATTCCTTCACAAGCAAGGATTGTCTTTAATCTTCCTTACAATAAATTACTGTTTTCCCATCTTTAAATAAATAAAGTTCTTTGTGTACATTTTCCATCCCTCCTCCATTTCTGCACTTTATTGAGTGTTCCATGTACAGTACTGTAAGAGAAAGCACCTATTTGCAAATAGAGTAGATCAGCTGTATATACACAATAATATAATACAGTCACAAAGACACTAAAAGAGACAAATGTAATGTCACTTCCAGGAAGGCAACTACTTCCTCTCTTTGGAAGTTATTCTTAGTCATAGTGATGCAGTCTCCTCTACAGGAAAGCAGTTACTGTTTTCTGAAGGAAATCCCAACCACAGTAGAAGAGTGTCTCACTTTAAAGTGCCATCTAATGTAGTTTTAACCGTGCTATCAATTGTTATTATCTATTAACTAACATTGTCTATCTTCAAATTAGGAAATCTTCTACCACCAGAGGATTTCAGAATACATTTGGGATGTGACTTGTTATAAATGAGCAGTGTTACAGGTCAGTCGAAGACCCATTACTGGTATTGCAAAGCTTGATAAAGGCCCATAATATTAATCTGACTGTGACATAGATTATACATGGGATATATTTATCGAAGCCCATATTTTCTTTATTCATAAAATATATATATTCTCGGGGGGTTAACTTGGACTATTTGTGTCACAAAAAACACTGTAACCAGTACTAGGTGGGGTGAAAGTATGAATTCGGTGAGCTGTACAAGGGATAGAAAGCTAAAAAAAAAAAAAAGACTTTTTTTAAAATCTTAGTTGATTTTCTACATACATTCATTAATGGTATCATTAAAATTAATTCTGGTCTTCTTCCACTAGGATACATACAGTTCTTAACAATAATATTTTACAGGTATATGTCCATTGTTTCTACATAGTGATTGTGTATGTAGTTTTTTTTAGACTGTTACGATGTTTACTGTTCCTGCTTCTATCGTTATCCCTTTTAATAACAAACAGAATGCTGTAGATTATATTCAAGGATTCAGGTTTTCGGTGTTTATTATTTGGTAAAATATGGGTTTATTAATAAAAAAATCCTGGTATTTTAATTTTTATTATAAATCTGTGTTTACCAGTGTTAACAATGAAAATAAATTGACACACATTTGAATTTGGTGTTTATCCGTACACTTATTTTTAGTTTCCATACTGTACTACTCATGTGTTGCCTTTGTCTCCTTCCAGTGGATGGGGTGCTACAACAGATGGAACTAGATAGGAAATTAGGCTTGATTTAATTAATCAATTTAATTGTCAACCATTTGTAATAAGAAAATGCAACTGCAGCAACTCCATCCCGCACAAACTCCCTAGAAACAGAAGGACATAATAGTATTAGTACCTAATGTACCTAATCTACCTAAAGTACTGTACTGTACATGGTGTAACCATGGGTTCTCGAATTTACCTTCTGAAATATTGTTTATTATTAAATACATAATTTATTATCTGTCAGTCATTATGGACTTTCTTTTTTTCTTAACCAGATTGTTGTCCTTAGATGTATTACATTTAGATATTTACCTTGCAGAATTATCTCAAAGAAGAGTTCATCAACATGAAAAGACTTTCATGTTTCAACTGAGACATTTGATTTTAAAAGAGCACATTGCTGAATTGGAGTGTCTTGTTCAGGCTGGATATTAAGGAGAACGACCACATACACTCAGTCAATTGTAGATGGTGCACACCCATTCACCATCACCATCAATTCTGGTCTTCTTCCACTAGGATACATGCAGTTCTTAACAATAATATTTTACAGGTATATGTCCATTGTTTCTACATTGTGATTGTGTATGTAGTTTTTTTTAGAGTGTTACGATGTTTACTGTTCCTGCTTCTATCGTTATCCCTTTTAATAACAAACAGAATGCTGTAGATTATATTCAAGGATTCAGGTTTTCGGTGTTTATTATTTGGTAAAATATGGGTTTATTAAAAAAAAAATCCTGGTATTTTAATTTTATTATAAATCTGTGTTTACCAGTGTTAACAATGAAAATAAATTGACACACATTTGAATTTGGTGTTTATCCGTACACTTAATTTTAGTTTCCATACTGTACTACTCATGTGTTGCCTTTGTCTCCTACCAGTGGATGGGGTGCTACAACATATGGAACTAAATAAGAAATTAGGCTTGATTTCCCTTTTTTGTCGGTTTTAACTGAAAGTGCACGCTGATAAATCGGAATCACTAATTCTGATATGAATTTCTTCTGTTCAGATTAATTAACCCACCTCAATAAAAGCATATGTATATGGTGTATATATATATATATATATATATATATATATATATATATATATAATATACTTATTAAGGTTATGGAAGTGCTGTGTGCTGGGTGATAATGGTGAAAGACAGGGTTGCAGACCTGTCTAAGACATGCAAATGAATATACAGGAATATTTACAGTTGCTATATATATATATATATATATATATATATATATATATATATATATATATATATTATATATATACTGTGAGTGGTTTAAACTTGCTTTGCTAGTCCCATGCTGTGTTTAAAAGTTGTTTGAACGGCGATACATCAGCTTAAATGGGCTCCATGTTGAATGGATATTCCAGGCAAAAGGTGACACATTGTGTGCTCATTTGCATGTCATTTCCCAGAATCCCTTGCTGCAGTGGGAACACTGTATGCTAGGTGATAATGGTTGAAAGGCAGGGTTGCAGACCTTTCTAAGACATGTGAATATGCTCACAAGTGATATTCTTTATTGGCTATATATATATATATATATATATATATATATATATATCTATATATATATTGTGACAAACGGCTTACTCCGGGGCTCCGCCGTCTGTCCGGGACTGTTAGAACACGGTCTTTTAGGGTAGGTTAAATGATGAGACGTCACGTACTGTTCCTTTAAACAGGCTATGCCTGGTTTATTCAGTCCCAGGCACTGAGACTGCCACAGTTTAAACAGAAAACAAAGCCAAACAAAAAGCTGCTCGTCTGAGCGATAACTTAAACTTAGATGTCCCTGACTCAGAGTTGGAAGTGGCTTGTCCACTTCCACCAACAAAATAAGTACCTTTGCAGTCTTTAGACAAACTAACAGAATGAATGAAGCGATTTGGAAAAGAGGCTTTCTCACCCCTCTGCAGTTCAGCAGCCTTCCAGGCTCTTGGGCGGGGCCCAGAAGAAACAGGAAACAGGTCTTATATACCTGAACTCTAATCAGCATGACAGGTGACAGAAAACAGGCAGCAGACAAACTGTGGAATGGAGTGCCTGTACCACGAGGCTGCCCTGTTCAGCTTAGACAGGACAGAAACTGTTCAGTATCCTGGGAGCCCTGTATATGGAGTTTATTACCAACCCCTGGTTTCTGTCACATATCCTCCCCCCCAGCTCAGACCTCGAGGGGTGAGCGACCATGGATATTAGGGAGTGCATCCTTGACAACCCGTCGGCATTGCCATGTTTGTGCCCCGACCTGTGTTCCACAGAAAATTTAAAGGGCTGTAGGCTTAGGAACCACCTGGTCACCCTAGCGTTCTTCTCCCTATTTTGACACATCCAGGTAAGGGGTGCATGATCTGTGACCAATCGGAACTTTCTCCCCAACAGATAATACTTGAGTGTCTCTACAGCCCACTTTATTGCGAGACACTCTTTCTCGACTATGGAGTAATTTTTCTCCTGGGGATTTAGTTTCCTACTTAAATAAAGGATGGGGTGCTCCTCCCCTTGAGACTCCTGGGAGAGTACCGCCCCCAGCCCTACCTCAGATGCGTCGGTTTGGACTACGAACTCTTTGGAGAAGTCAGGTGTGACCAACACTGGTTGGGCACAGAGAGCTTCTTTCAGGCTTCTAAAGGCCTGTTCGGCTTCGGGGGACCACTTTACCATTAGCGGTCCTCTTGCTTTTGTGAGGTCGGTTAGTGGGGTTGCCTTAGTTGCAAAATTGGGAATAAACCTCCTATAGTAGCCAATTAACCCCAAAAAGGTCCTTACTTGTTTTTTTGTGACTGGCCTTGGCCAATTTTGTATCGCCTCTACTTTGAGTGTTTGTGGTTTGAGTAACCCTCTACCAATAGAATACCCCAGATACTTGGCCTCCTCCAGACCAATAGTGCATTTAGCGGGGTTAGCAGTTAGTCCAGCAGACCGAACTGCGTCGAGCACAGCTTGGACCTTTGGAAGGTGGGACTGCCAATCTTCACTATGGATTACCACATCATCCAGGTAGGCGGCAGCGTACCGAACATGTGGTTTTAAAATTTTATCCATCATTCTTTGGAATGTGGCGGGAGCTCCATGTAAGCCAAAAGGCAGCACCTTATATTGAAAGAGGCCGTCTGGGGTTGAGAAGGCTGTTTTTTCTTTTGCCCTTTCTGTGAGGGGAACCTGCCAGTACCCTTTTGTTAGGTCTAGGGTTGTGAGATATCGGGCTTTGCCCAGTCTCTCTACAAGTTCATCCACCCTGGGCATAGGATAAGTATCAAATTTTGACACCGCGTTTAGTTTCCGGTAGTCATTACAAAACCTTGTTGTACCGTCTGGCTTTGGGACTAAAACTATAGGGCTGTTCCACCCACTTTGGGATTCCTCAATTACGCCTAGTTTTAGCATTTTTTTAACCTCTAAACTTATAGCCTCTCTCTTGGCCTCTGGGATTCGGAACGGTTTAAGGTTAACTCGGACCCCCGGTTCAGAGACTATGTCATGTTTAATTACGTTAGTTTTACCTGGCTGTGTAGAGAAGATTTCTTTGTTCCTTCTCACTAAACTCTGGACCTCTCGTTTCTGATGCACGGACAGTGTTTCAGCTATGCTAACCTCTGGGTCAGTTTCTTGATTCTCTGACGGACCTGGGGGTACTAGGGTTAACAAGACCTCTCTATCTTTCCAGGGCTTGAGTAGGTTTATATGGTAAATTTGCTCAGGTTTCCTCCTACCTGGCTGCCTTACCCTATAATTTACTTCTCCCACTCTTTCCAAGACCTCATATGGCCCATGCCATTTAGCAAGGAATTTACTCTCCACGGTGGGAACCAGAACTAGTACCCTATCACCTGGAAAAAAAATTCTGACCCTAGCACCCTTATTATACGTATTCCTCTGTGCTTCTTGAGCTTTCTCCATGTGTTCCCTCACTATGGGTAGGACTGCAGCAATGCGGTCCTGCATTTGGGCAACATGCTCTATTACACTTCTGTAAGGGGTAACCTCGTGTTCCCAAGTTTCTTTGGCTATATCCAGTAAGCCCCTTGGATGTCGGCCATACAATAGTTCAAACGGGGAGAAGCCTGTGGATGACTGGGGAACTTCCCTAATGGCAAATAACAGGTATGGTAACAAACAGTCCCAGTTTTTCCCATCCTTATCGACCGCCCGGCGTAACATGCTCTTTAAGGTTTTATTGAACCTTTCCACTAAACCATCTGTTTGTGGATGATAGACTGAGGTTCTGAGATGCTTGATTTTTAGGAGTTTACATAGCTCTTTTGTTACTTGGGACATAAATGGTGTTCCCTGGTCAGATAAGATCTCTTTAGGAATTCCGACCCGGGAAAACAGAAGTACTAACTCTTTTGCTATGTTTTTAGCAGAGGTGCTACGTAGGGGAACTGCCTCCGGATATCGGGTAGCATAATCTAATATTACCAATATATGCTGATGTCCCCTAGCAGACTTTATTAGGGGTCCTACTAGATCCATAGCAATCCGGTCAAATGGTACCTCTATTATGGGAAGGGGTACCAATGGGCTGCGGTATGCCTTGAACGGGGCGGTGATCTGACATTCTGGGCATGAGGAACAATAGTTTGTAATTTCTGCCAGAACCCCAGGCCAATAAAAGCTTCGGAGAACCTTTTCTTTTGTCTTTTCCACCCCTAGGTGTCCCCCCAATGGATGACTATGTGCGAGGTGTAATACTACGTTACGGAATGTCCGTGGTACCAACAATTGTTTAGTTGTAACTGATTTTCTTTTATCAACCCGATATACTAGGTCGTTCTCTACCTCGAAGTAGGGGTAAGCAAGTGACCTATCTGGTTGGCCATGAGTACTATTCTGGTCCCGTATATTTCCCCTTGCTACCGCTAATGTGGGGTCCTCCCACTGGGCCTTCTTAAAACTCCCAGGACTGACCTCTAGGTCAGCGAGGGTCTTATCCTGTACTGGGGTGGTAAGTGCCTGATCAACATCTTGATTTGGGGTATTCCCTACCAAAGTAGTGATGGGGAAGGGAATTTCACAGCACTCCTCCTTTTCCCCCTTCTTATTTGGGCCCTCGTCAACCTCCATTTCTGAAAAAGGGAAAGGATTTGTTTCTTCTAACACTTCGTTATGGTCTGCTATTGAACTCTGGGCGCTATTCTGAGCTGGGGACCACATTTTTAGAAAATGGGGAAAGTCGGTCCCTATTAACACATCATGTGCCAGTTTGGGTACAACACCCACCTTGAAATCTAAAGAACCAAATTCTGTTTCAAAAAAAACATCAACAGTGGAATATTCATGATTATCCCCATGTATACAACAAATTGCCACTCTTTGTGAACTGTTTACCTGTTTCTTCTTAATGGGCAATAGGTATTCGGACACTAGTGTGACCATACTCCCAGAGTCAAGAAGTGCCCGAACCCTCTTACCATTAACCTTTACAAATGCCCACAGATGGTTATTCAAGGGGTCCTCTGGGCTAGGGCCCATACATTGGGACAACAGCGAATAAGGTTGCATTGCATGGGCTCATCATTTAGTGGGCAGATTTTTGCTGTGTGGCCCCTCTCATGACAATTTACACATTTAGGTACATAGTCTGTGTCCCACTTAGAGCCTTTTCCCGGCTCCCCATGTTGGCTATTGCCCTTAGTGTGCGAACCACTGTTGCTGGAGCGGCGTGAAGGTGGTCGCCGCTCTTCAGCGCCCCTTAACCCCGGTACCCTTTTACCGTCTCTGGAAGAGTCCTGGAACCTCGGATAGTGGGGTTGCTCCACGACTGTGGGTTGCGGGTGCTCTTCTGCTGCACTGTACCTTTCTACAAGGGCCACAAGCTCATCCGCATTGTGGGGGTCACTCCGACTGACCCAACGGCGTAAGGCAGAGGGAAGTTTCCTCAAGAACTGGTCCATGACCAACCGTTCCACGATGTGGCTTGCTGAGTTGATCTCGGGTTGTAGCCACTTCCGGGCGAGGTGGATGAGGTCATACATCTGGCTTCGGGTGGCTTTATCCATCGTGAAGGACCATGCGTGAAACCTTTGGGCACGAACAGCCGTGGTTACGCCGAGGCGGGCGAGGATCTCGAACTTCAATTTTGCATAGACGTTAGCTTCGGCTGGCTCTAGATCAAAGTAAGCCTTCTGGGGTTCGCCGCTTAGGAAGGGTGCGATTAGACCAGCCCACTCAGCTTCTGGCCATCCCTCTCTCTGTGCCGTGCGTTCAAACGTGAGAAGATAGGCTTCCACATCATCCGAGGGTCCCATCTTCTGAAGGTAGTGGCTTGCCCTGGTCATTTTCGGAACTGGGGCTGCCTCTGCCAGTGGAAGGTTACTGATAGTCCCCCTCAGGATCTCGAGTTCCTGCTGTAAGCCCTGAGCGAACCGCTTTTGCTCCTCTCTCAGCAGGCGGTTTGTCTCTTGCTGGTTTGCATTAGTCTCTTGCTGGGCTATTAACAGCTGTCGCTGGGTTTCACTCGCCTGTTGCTGGGCTTCATTCGCGTCTTTCTGGACAGCGACATTGCGTACCAGCGCACTCACCACGTCTTCCATCTTGTTTGGAGAGAGAGAAAAAAAAACCTTCTTTTTTTTTTTTTTTTTAAAGTTCTTTAACCCCCAGACCTTTCAGTGTTCTGCCCGCATTCTCCACCATATGTGACAAACGGCTTACTCCGGGGCTCCGCCGTCTGTCCGGGACTGTTAGAACACGGTCTTTTAGGGTAGGTTAAATGATGAGACGTCACGTACTGTTCCTTTAAACAGGCTATGCCTGGTTTATTCAGTCCCAGGCACTGAGACTGCCACAGTTTAAACAGAAAACAAAGCCAAACAAAAAGCTGCTCGTCTGAGCGATAACTTAAACTTAGATGTCCCTGACTCAGAGTTGGAAGTGGCTTGTCCACTTCCACCAACAAAATAAGTACCTTTGCAGTCTTTAGACAAACTAACAGAATGAATGAAGCGATTTGGAAAAGAGGCTTTCTCACCCCTCTGCAGTTCAGCAGCCTTCCAGGCTCTTGGGCGGGGCCCAGAAGAAACAGGAAACAGGTCTTATATACCTGAACTCTAATCAGCATGACAGGTGACAGAAAACAGGCAGCAGACAAACTGTGGAATGGAGTGCCTGTACCACGAGGCTGCCCTGTTCAGCTTAGACAGGACAGAAACTGTTCAGTATCCTGGGAGCCCTGTATATGGAGTTTATTACCAACCCCTGGTTTCTGTCACAATATATATATATATATATATAGATATATATATATATATATATATATATATAGATATATATATATATATATATATATATATATAATTAAAAAAAGATGCACTAGAAGAATTTAATACAAATATCCACACTATGGACAAAAATAAAAAAGACAAAAAAAAATAATAAAAAAAATTATATATATATATTATATATATAATGGATCCCACTATCGTGCTACAAGTTACTCAATAGAAAAAACTCACTATCCTACTTTCTATTGAAAGTCATAATGTTTGAAAAACTAATTGTATCAATGTACTCTCTCAAATGATAAAATATTTGTGTTAAATCAAAAAATGAGTGGTGGTAAAAAGTGATATAATTTGGAAAAATAAAATAGTGATATTGCCAGTGGAAAAAAAACACGGTGCTCAAACTTATATAAATACTGTATTTGCAAAAACTGTGGTACCAGGATCTTTCAAAATTCCACGAGTGGATATTTACAGGTCTTCTCGAGCTCCAGCTCATCACAGTAAGGTGCTCCACTCCCTCTCCGCAGACTTGTGTATTTAAAATAAAAAGTGTAAGGAAGATGCCAATAGTGAAATACGGTATTCTTTATTTTGGTAGAATGTATGGGAAGTAGAGATGGATGAACCTGTCTCAATCCATTCCACAGATTCTCCTGGGCTTTCCTGGTCAAATCCGATCTGCAAAATGAAATCCGCTGCTGGATAACTTCATTGTAAAGCCAGCCGGATTCTTCAAAATCTGTTGTTGGGTCTTTACTGCACAGATTTTACAGGATTCATTGATGGATTAAACTTCAATCCGAAATTGTGGAATGTCTTTACATTGCTATCTATAAACCAGTACTACTCATATAATAATTCCTTTTCTGATAGATTCTGATTCTATTTGACAGATTCACATTCCGTTCCATGGATTTGGATCCCGTTTTATGGATTTGGATTCCATGTGCAGGTTCGGATTCAGAATCCGTAAAATGGATTTTAATTAATAGGAAAACAAACTAACCTGCCTTTTTGAGACTGATTCATGGAATTCCGCTGTTGAAAGGATTGCACTCGCAATATACAAAATTAAAAAAGCATGTCAGCAAGTTGTCTCACTCTCCTGGAATATTTCCATTGGAGCTGGAGTAGAAGCTGGGACCGCGGCACAACCACTCATACACTAATCACAAGATGCCTTTGTCAGACCTATGCATATCGGGAGAGGACACGACTTTAGACGTCTCATATCCTCTCCTGGTATACATCGTTCTGACACAAGGCTTCTTGGGAGTGGTGTATGAGTGGTTGTGCCGCCGTCCTGAGCTCCGATGGTAAAATTCCAGGAAGAGAAACCTTTGTCTACTTGCTGATATGCTTTTATATTTGTTTATCATGTGAGTGCAATACTAACCATACATTTTATTAAACTAAATAATACAGTATTACACTATTGGTGTCTTCCTTGCGCTTGTCTTTTTTTATACATATACTGTATATTTATGTATATGTGTAGCCATGTCTGGTTTTGGCTACTGATCTACCCTGCCTAACTTGTAAATCCTGGTAGCAGTGCAGGCAGTGTTAGTCCCAATCTGGGTTTTCCCCTGCAGTGACCAGCACCCTTGAGTGACAAGGGGGGAGGCGGGCTGAGGCTGGCGTTCTGCCCTATCAGGGTCTCAGACCTAAGCCCTTCCCCCAGGGTACTTAAGGGGCTGCAGATTCAAATTTAGTCAGCTGTCTCTCCCCTGAGAGAGACTGTCTCACAGAAGAGTATGCACAGGGCTCTGGCTACCTTCCATCCCTCCCTTAGGGGAGTGAGAGTGAGGACTATACCTCCTACTCCATCAGGGAGTAGGGGAAGAGTGAGGACTGACCCATAGGGCCCATGCCTGGAGGGTTGAGTCCAGGGACCATCTGAAGGCTGGAGGCCAAGTGTATGGAGAGTATGTGAACTGTATGGTGCAAGTTGAAGAATAAAGTTGTTCCAGTTTATAAAATATATTTCTGCCTGAGACTGCAATCTATCAGGGGGATTAGCAGAGGGTTCTCCTGCAGGGATTGTCCCTGACACAACTAGAGCCTGTAAGAGATGGAGGCGCTGAACCACAGATAGAATAACTAAACATCAACATAAAAGCCTGTCCTGTCTTCCCCATACTACCGGCGGAAAGCTCAGCATCCTGTGAACCAGCAGGTAACCAGCACTACACACCAAGTAATAGCGTAATCTCCCAGAGGGTGGAGGAAAACCTGTTACATATGCTAGACAAAAGTCCCTTGCCTTAATCGTCCAAGGTGGGGTGCTATCTTTCAAGGCATATCCCCAGTAGAAATACTCATCTGTAGCACCTGGCACGTTACAGTGTGTTTCAAGTACCTCTTCGCCATTCAGAAGTGGAAGGGACCTGACACTGACACAGTGTGGTTCAGACACCTCTCAGATTTGGCATAAATGTCCCGGACAAGGTAAAACGATGGCCTTGATACAGTGTGGGCCAGACACCTCCCATGCAGCTGTGGGTGGGGTTTGCATCGTGAGCGGGTACCATCTGGAGGTACCCCACTAGCAAATAGCTGGGGATACAATGGCCCACATTCACTTCTCCTTCAGCATGTATTCCAGCCATATTAACTGCCCCTGTTGCTAAATCTCAGCAGCGCCTCCAAATGTAGCACTTGTTCCCCCCTGCCACGGGAGATCTGGCCACTACATGGGTATTTCCTTGGTACTGTAGCTCACCTGTTGGTTACAGGAGATCTGAGTTGCTCCGCGGATGTTGTATTGGAGCAGCAACAGGGCAGGTTTTCTCCTTCTCATGGTGCAGCCCATGAGGATCCGGCTGACAGCAGGATGATCCGCAAAGGCAATTCTCCTTCACAATGACCACACATTATAGCTGGTACAATGGCAGGCTTATTGTGCAGACCGCATGGCATCATCTCCATTCCTTAGAGCAGACCCAAGGGCTTGAGGCCCTAAGAGACCCTCCTTAGCTCCTTTACCCTCTTGTAGGAGTGTCAGCTTTTATACCCGGGGGGGAAGGGCTTGTAACCCCGCCTCATAACAGGGCAGGTCTAGGTACTGACTGGCATCACACCATATACATGTGATCCAATCAGTACCCTCCTCAGGTATGACACTCCAACTGCCAGTTTAGGCCTGCCCTTGGATAAGGCAACATAGCACCCCTGCAACTGCAGGCTAGGCCCTGCGCAGGAGTTTAACCCCAACACTGCCTGTTCCTATCAGGACTTATAGTGTTGCTACATAAGAAACCAAAACATACTGAGATCATTTGTGATGTATATGTAATAACATCAGTTATGTCATTAGTGATGTCATTTTTGATGCCATGTGACGTCATCTATTATGAAAGTACCTGCTGTTGCACTGGAATTTCAAGAAACTAGAAAATAATGAGATCATTTGTGATTCATTAGGTATGTCATTGCTGATTGCAATTGTGTCTTCATACAGTATGTGATGTCATCAGTGATGTCATTTCTGATGTCATGTGTGACGTCATGTAGGATGTCATCACCAAAACATGGGGGGGCGGTTTAAGGTTGTGTCACCTTAGCTTAAAAATGTCCAGACATTTGAAGGGTTTTCTTACAAACCTTAACAACCTGGTTTTCAATTTAATATAGACGTATGTATATCGTTCTGTGTATGGTTAGTCTGTGTATAAATGTATATATGTATGGTAATAAAAGAGCTTGTGTGTCTGTCTGCCAAAGTCATAGCTCCAAGACCATGAAAACTATATACTGTATATACAGTATAGTACAATCCTGACGAATTTGGTTAAAATCTGTGACGTTTTTAAACATTTAGTCCACCACCTTGATTCAAAATGGTGTTTAATTGTATCCAAACATAGACAAAAACCTGCTCATTGATCTCAGGAAACATCGTACAAAATATGGTTACGATATCATAAGAGGTGTCCAAATGGATAACGAACAGACAAGCAGGAAAACAACTTTCCAAAATATAGAGTAGATTATTCTGTGCAAGTGCAGGTTTGTCACGGAGACAAATATGATGATTAATTTTACCAGTATCTAAAACCTATAGCTGTATTGATACTATCAAAAGAGCCACAAAAGTGCATTGAAGATGTGTCGCGACTGTTGTGGCTGGCGGTTTTACTACCCACCACCAGTACACACTCAAGTGTACCGTTCCTGCTTATTTCCGATCGTTTCTATGCTATCAAAAACGGACAGGCATCCTAAGGACACCTATTGAAGGCCCCGGTTCCTGCACATGTGTGCTACACTCTGCACCACGCTACCACACGTGGAGGACAGGAGAGTGAACAGAGACAGCCCCAGCGCGCGGGTCTGATCTCTCAGAACTGAGATTACCCTTCATACTTCCTATGTGATGCCCTACTCCTGTGATAGACACCAGAATCGGGGATTATTAAAGAAATTTTATATGTAAGTTACTAATTTTATTATTTGTTGCTAATACAATATCTATCTCTCATCTTGGTGCGCTTTTGTGTTTTTTCTTGTTTTGCTGATATTGGTATCACCATCGGGGTTCCGGTGGAGACCACATTTGGAGGTGGGGGAGACACCTCATAAACACAGAAGCAGCAAGAGAACTGAGAGGGACCAACACTCCAAGTTTAAAGAGCCAGAGCGCGGACTGAACTTTTCATTACAAGTTAAAATACAAGCTTAAAAAGGTAACAATGAGGAATTTTCTTCAAACAAGACTTGTAATACTAAAATTAAATCATTTAAAAATGTACACTCCAACTCTTACCTCACATTGAATCCTTTGTGGTAGCACTAGTACAGAAGGGCGTTGCAGGATTGGTATTTCTGTATCTTCTCTACTTTCCCAGATTGCATCTTCAATTGAAGTATTTAGTGAGGTACTTATATTTATATCCTGGTGACCTAAGATTAAATTACAGACATTATAAAGATCATGACAGCATGCAGATACATAATTGTACTTATAATTTCAGATACCTTTTCTGGAACTGAAAACATTATAGCCAAGTAACCCCAAGCATAAAACATTAGATAACTTCTTATAGAATACAGTAACTTTATTTTAAAAGAGATTTCTACTCATTTTGCAAAAAATACATTTGTGTCCTCATTTTCCATATGAAAGAGCGAATCCAATCATCATACTGTTATGCCAATTTAAAAAAAAGTTCAGTCTCGTCGCTCCAGATATTTCAATCCAATCTGAATCAGAATAATATACACATTTTAATAAAGAATGCAGTTCACAAAAATGCATTGTACTGAAAATACAGTACAGTATGTGAAACAGGCTTAAATAAAAACAACTGGTATTTCTTTTCTTTTTTTAAATAAATCCATCTTACTTAGCATTTGAGGGGGAAGAGGGAAACTGCAGTTACGTGAAAAAAAAATATTTAATAGACACTTGAAATAAATCCTTAAAGATACTAATTGTCATTTTGTGTCAGTATATGTGAAAAAAATCAGAAAGGTGTATACTGTAAACAATTGAGAGATGAGGATTAAGCTGGGTGTGCTGAAACTCTAGGAGCCTGCTGATCAGCTGTTTGCTGTATGTCCGTCAGCGTTGAGTCTAAGTCCGCCAGTTTTGTCAGCGTATTTATTATGGTATTCAGAAAGATTGTGAAAACCTGCGATAGCAAAACGACTAAACTGGTGAGGAGCCAGCGATAGGATGTTTGCCTCTCTCAAAAGGCTTCATTTGTCTACCTGCAGCGATGTACTGTGCATATTTCGCCAGTGATCGCAGGGTTTTAATAACAATTTTAATACAAGTGTACGTGAGCAGGGGGTCTCCGGAACAGACCCCCTGCTTCCTGAGATACTGGCCAGGCCCCGATATGGGGTGCTAGTATCTCCAATGCTTTTAAATGTCCCGGTCACATGACATTTTAGCTCAGGAAGACGTTGAGGCAACTTCCATTGCTGGATTTACCATGGGGTACTTTTGGAATATAACTTAAGAAGATAGAAGCTTAAAGAAAAGAAGAAAATAATGACAGAAGAAGATAGAAGGTGAAAGAAAGAAGATTTTTGCACCTGATGCTAATCTTCAAGGAGGATGGAGTCGGATTGCAGTGGATGGCATCGCGGGTTGAGAGCTTCCGGATACGCCGGGATTCGGAGGGTGAAGACTTCTAAAGTTATGATAAATATTGAATGTGTGTAATTGTCTTTTTTCAGATTTTTTTATTGTATTTATTTAGTTTTATGTTTTTCATTGCCCATTGACTGCCAATGTATTAATCTGTGCCCCTTTAAGGTACAGATAAATACAGTAACAGGCAATGCATTTTTTGGCAAATGCCTGCACATTGCTGAATCTGCTGAATCTGCTATCATGCACACGGTAAAACCAAACAACGCACGAGGACACCAACGGTACAGTAACTAACGCGTAAGTATATTTATATAACTATATAATACAGTATATCTGTTATTGTTTATATTGCTGCATATTAATAGAACTATATAGTATAGATTTATCTAATTTTATAGTTATTTAGGTATATTTATATAACTACAGTATATAATACAGTATATCTATTATTGTTTATATTGCTGCAAATTAATAGAACTATATAGTATAGATCTATCTAATTTTATAGTTATTTCGGTATATTTATGTATATTTATATAATACAGTATATCTATTATTGCTTATATTGCTGCATATTAATAGAACTATATATTGTGTAGATCTATCTAATTTTATACTATTTTGACTGTAAATGATGTGTAGTACTTGTGGCCTACTGCACTTTAACTTACCGGATTGTTGTTTTTCTGTACACTGTAGGGAGACAACTCTTCTGGTCGACAAAATAAGTGAAGAGAATGATGAGAAGAGTACCTTAAGGGTCAAATACACTCTGCAGCAAAATCATAATCTCACTGTATCCGAGACCAGCATAAAGAAGATGAGACGCAGAATTTGATGGAGATATGGACGTGTGAGGTTAGTACTGGACAGTACAGGAGGTTAAAGTGTTGTTTAAGAAACTGTACTGTACCTATAAAATTATTCCTTGTCATTACAGAGCGTACCCTATGATAAGGGACGTTAACAAGATCAAGAGAGTGGTCCAAGCCCAGGCATGGATCGATAGTGGAGAAACTTTCCAGGATTGCATCTTCACTGACGAGTCTACTGTATCGCTGGAGAGATTTGCCACCTTTGCATTCCACAAAAAAGGTTGCATATCTATGAAGCCGCGTCCGAAACACCCAGTGAAAATGCATGTGTGGGGTGCCATCTCTAGGCGTGGACCAGGATGCATCGTCATCTTTGAAGGTACAGTAAAATATGCCACACGCTTTTGTCTTATGCACTGTACTGTACTAGTGTGCAGTTTTTTGAGCACTTTTCTTTTCTTGTTACAGGAATCATGAATAAAGCTTTTTTCCAAGAGCGAATTGTGCCTGAGATTGTGGAATACATCACACGTGAGTTCCCAGATGGTCACCATTTCTACCAGGACAACGATCCGAAGCACACCGCGTCAACAGCGCATATTCTTGAGCGCGGTATCAACTGGGTGAAGACGCCAGCGGAGTAAGTGCGGTAACCGTGTCTCATTTTTTTCCACTGGTTTTACTGTGTACTGTATCTCTTTAACTAATTGTCCTTTTTTCCTCCTCCAATGACAGATCACCAGACTTCCATCCTATCGAAATGGTCTGGCATCAGCTGAAGGACCATATCCGAAAAGTCGTAAAACCCTCCAAAAAGGATGAGTTGGCGCAAGGCATAATGAGTTTTTTGAACAATGTGCTCACCGTGGAACGATGCAATAAATATATTGACCATATTGCGACTGTGTTGCCCATTGTGATCGCGTGTAATGAGCAAGCATCAGGAAGGTAGTATGGTATAGTACTGTACTGTAGTATGGTAAGTACAGGCACACTAAGTACAGTACTGTATGATACAGGTAAGTATGGCACAGATTTTTTCTTTCCTGAGAGAACAGCACTAGCCATCTGGTTACAAAGTATTTAACAGTAGTCACAGTATACAGTAGTTCCAGTATAGACTAGTTTGACAGTACTAACTGCATACTCTAGTCCAATATGGCGTAGCTATACAGTACACAATGCCATAATATGTACCTAACTGCTCAATTTTTTTATTTCCTGAGAGAGCAGCACTAGCCACCTGGTTACAAAGGATTTAACAGTAGTCACAGTATACAGTAGTTCCAGTATAGACTAGTTAGACAGTACTATACAGTACACGATGCCATAATACAGTATGCTCATAACTGCACTCATTTTTTCTTTTCTTGTCTTTCAGGAAAAAAAGGATGTACTGGGGGAGAGGGGGGGTATCATGTGTAAAGTTTGTGAACTGTGTTGACAGTTAAGTCTATCTAAATTGCAGTCATGATTTACACAAAACCTCCCCCTCTCAATGAACTACTGTACTGTACACAGAATGAGGAAGAAGATAAAGACGGAAAAATTTATATTATTATTATTATTATTATTATTATATATATTATATATATGAATAAAGACTGCAGTTTGTATTATTCATGATTATTTGTATATTTGTATTTTTTGTTCCTGATAAAATAAAATAAATATTTCTTTACATTCATGATAATCATAATCATTGACCCCCCCCCCTACACCAAAGAAAAAGAAAGAATGACAAAAAGTGGTAACTTACTGCACCAAAAACATGAATCAGATTATGTTTTTTTTAACTCTCAATTTCACAGTGCTGTGCAAATCAGATTTACATATCAAATTCGAGAAGGGATTATCACAAGCGTTACTGTAAACAAAGCCTCAAAGGGTTGGGGGGGGCGGATGGGTGAGTCATGCACAGTAATCATCAGCTAGCTCCCTTCCCAAAGAGGATTACAGATAGGTGACTCAAAGCCAACAATATGAAAATTAATTAATGGTTTTGAGGATTACACGCAGGCGCAGAGAGGTGATGCTCGGCTAGGGACGATTAAAAGCACAATGACAAGCTTTAGAAACGGAATGGTTCTGCAGAGGTGTTGATAAGAGGTTCAAATCCTTGAGCGAGCCTTGTGTGTGTGCGTGGGGGAGGGGGGTACAGGGTACAGCTGCATGAAGGATTAGCTGTACTGCAGTTCAAAGACATGACATATTTTCAACAGACAGGTCATCATATAATTTGATCCCCACACCCCCAAATACATAAAAAGCACTCAAATCAACCATGTGCAGTAAAACACACAGTGTCGCAGTCAAAAGCTACAGCACAGATTGAATATCGTAATATCAAGATGGTTTAGGCAGGCTTGTGGAGAAAATAAAAATAAAATATTTTTTTTTGGTCACTCACTCTTGAACTTCGCAAGCAAGCAGTGGCGAAGTTATAGACGCATGCTCAGTAATCATCAGCTATGTAGCTCCCATCCCAAAGAGGAT
Organism: Ascaphus truei; assembly: GCF_040206685.1. NCBI lineage: Eukaryota > Metazoa > Chordata > Amphibia > Anura > Ascaphidae > Ascaphus > Ascaphus truei. The sequence continues at coordinate 350,913,896 of NC_134483.1, forward strand.
TACACGCAGGCGCAGAAAGGTGATGCTCGGCTAGGGACGATTAAAAGCACAATGACAAACTTTAGAAACGGAATGGTTCTGGAGAGGTGTCGAAAGAAGGTTCAAATCCTTGTGCGAGCATTGTGTGTGTGCGTGGGGGAGGGGGGTACAGGGTACAGCTGCATGAAGGATTAGCTGTACTGCAGTTCAAAGACATGACATATTTTCAACAGACAGGTTATCATAATAATTTGATCCCCACACCCCCAAATACATAAAAAGCACACAAATCAACCATGTGCAGTCAAACGCACAGTGTCGCAGTTAAAAGCTACAGCACAGATTGAATATCGTAATATCAAGATGGTTTAGGCAGGCTTGTTAAAGGACCCGTAGGTCCGAAACGCGTAGGAGATTTTTGTCTTTGTCCCCCAAGGGGTATACCTGTCTCCTTGCATGCACAAATAAAGAACAGCGTTTTTACTCCACACCTGGCTCCCTGGCTGTGCGCCATTCGTCTTTTCTTCAGGCTTGTGGAGAAAATTAAAAAAAAATGACGAGAAAATGTTTTTTTTTTTTTTGGGTCACTCACTCTTGAACTTTGCAAGCAAGCAGTGGCGAAGTCATAGACGCATGCACAGTTATCATCAGCTATCAAGCAGGAAATTGATTGAAACCAGAAAGACACACATTCAAAGGAATGGTGTGGGAGAGGTGTACTGTAATGTAGATAAGATAAGAAGTTGAAATACTGCAGTGTAGTAAATTAGCCTGTGTGTGTGCGGGGGCGAGTGAGGGGAGAGCGCTGAATATGCCTAAATGTGATACTGTTACAGTACACGCCTATGCGTTTCAACAATTTTCAAATGAGACATACAGCACTGCACATGCATGTATAAATATGCAAATTTACAATAACTGCGCACGCACACACAAACTGTGTACTGATGTACTGTAGGTTGAACTGCTAAAGTATTAGACTTTGAAGACAACAGCTCACGAACCCTCCCCCCTGTGTTTTTAGACGGTATTGCAGTATTGCAGACAGCGCTAATAAAATGCTAATACTACGAGCGCTAAAATACCGCAATATATTCCGGAAAAAAAAACATACTGCATCTGCCCACAGTTATCAGAGTTGCGCCGCTACGGCCGCAGTAGGCTAAAGGTGGCCGCATCTGTAGGGGTACAGGAGGTGGGTAATAAGGTTGTTGTATTTTTGAGTTTATTATGGGTAGCAAGGATGGGTGAAGTTGGTATTTGGCCCTTGGTGGGTGTTTATACCCACCGGGTGTGTAGCGGGAGAGGTTAACCCCTTCATTACCTTAGCGGTATTAACCATTAAGGTAATGAAGGGGTTAACTCCACCCACAATTCCCTGCAAGGCCTAAACACCCACCAAGGGTCAAATATCATCTTCACCCACCCCTGCTTCCCACAATAAACATGGCACCGGTAGTTAACCCCTTTATTGCCTTAGCGGTTAGCCGCTAAGGTAATGAAGTTGCCTGTAAATGCTTTTTTCATGAATATTAAGTCTCTTCCACATCGGACAATTTGACCTTGAATGTTTACCTGCATGCGATGGTGTTTCCAATTGGATTTTTTTTCTTGTCGGGGGCCTCCAGTGCTGGTATTAATGTGTATCAGCTCCGGAGACCCTGTCATCAATCCGATGCATGAAAAATTCATTTTGTTCTGTCTCTCTCTTGCTGCCAACTCTGAAGCTTCTCACAAGCTTCAAGCCAACTTTTTCTGGCAAGAGGAATTTGGGAGAAACTCGCCTTTCTCGAGCCTTGATAACCTTATCGGGAATACTAGAATTGCACGAGTTTCAAAAAAGTGGCTTATTGCGGCTCACTTGGCAATGTGTTTTGGCCGACAGAAAAAAATGGCAATTCAGACCCCTTATCGAGGCTTTCTAAATCTCTGTAGGCATTTTTGTCCGATAACAGCATAGGTCCCTAATTGTTCTTCCTTGTATGGGAGAAGGAGTGGCTCAGTGAGTAAAGACACTGAATGACACTGAGTTGAAGCAGAAACCTGGTTCAATTCCTGGTGACGGCTCCTTTTGACCTTGGGCAAGTTACTTTATCTCCCTGTGCCTCAGCACCAAAAACATAGATTGTATGCTCCACAGGGCAGGGACCTGTGCCTGCAAAATGTCTCTGTAAAGCGCTATGTAAAACTAGCAGCACTATGCATGCTATTATAATTATATATATATATATATACACACACAGATGCAGCGACCGTTATTCTAACAAATCACGGAGCCGTTTTCGTGTGCGCTGCTGTACTCCACGCTGTACTCTACGCTGTACTCCACGCGGCATTAACGCGGCCATTCGTGTTTATTGCGGTTGCTTTGTTTGAATTTTATGGATTGTGTGTGCAATAAAATGAATGAATTGTAATGTGTACAGTACTGTGCTACTGTGCTACAGTGCTACAGTGCTACAGTGCTACTGTGCAACTGTGCTAATTTCAGGTGTTTAAAAGCCAGAACACTAAAAGGTCTTTTTCTGCACTGGCGTCTAAAGGCGGTACGGTTGGAAGAAATTGCGCACCATCACATAGGTATTCCGAGGTACACACCGCGTGAGGTGTTTGAATATCTGCCGCTGCATCTGTATATACGGGTGTGTACATGGGGAAGTAGCAAGGTGAAATACACATATACTGTACAGGATGCTAAAAGTTTTGCTGCGAGAATATTAAAGTTTAATAAGAAAAATTTGGGGGCTGGAGAGAGTTCAAGTGAAATTAATGTTTTACTGTTAGAAAAATGAAGTCAACAAATGTTAAATTATGTGTTTTTTTATGTGTTCTACAGTTATTAATGTATACATGTTGACCCAGATAAGACAATTCAAACAGATATTTATAAAAAACCTCACTCCAGAAACTCTTTCTTGCATGCTAGGAGTTGCCATCCTAAATCCCTTCTCCGTGGGATCCCAAAGGCACAGTTTTTGCGATATAGGAGAATATGTTCTAATAATGATTATTTTCTTCAACATTCTAAAGAATTGACTTCTAGATTTTCAGCTAGGGGGCTATTCTCAGGATGATATCCAAGAAGCATTCCTTAATGCTCGTTCTGTGGACAGGACTGACCTCGTTAAATATAAAAAAACGAAAAACGAACATTTTCAAGGACAGTCCCCTGTTCATTACTAGATACAACAACCAGGCGTATCATATTCGCAAAATTGTATCCAAACATTGGGACATACTAAAATTAGACTCAGATCTAAATCAAGTCACCAAACATGGTCCAAGATTTGCTTTTAAGAAAGCGGATACTTTAGCTTCCTCACTGTCTAGGAGTCTTTTTCAATCTCATTATCAATAACCTCCATCTAGTATACCAAAAGGGTTCTACAAGTGTGATTTTTGCAGATGTTGTCGATTCGCAAAATCAACTAAGAATACAGTATACATACCATCTATCCCAAGAAAATATATAAAATCAGATCCTTCATTAATTGCAACACCAGCTTTGTTATATATGTCATTACCTGTGGCTGCAATAGAAAATATGGTGGAAGAACAATTAGATCTCTTAACATTAGAATTTCAGAGCATGTCAGACTTATCATCAAAAAAGACACCACACATCCAGTCTCTAGACACTTTACGGAGTGTCCACAAGGAAGTATTGACAACTTTTGTTTCTTTGGTTTAGAGCACATACCTGTCAAAATCAGAGGTGGTGACAGACTCAATTCCCTTAATAAACAAGAGATGTATTGGATTTTTACATTGGATACTCTCTGTCCTAAGGGACTAAATATAGAATGGGAATTGAAACATTTTTTGCATGATTGATATTTTCCATATTATTGAGATATTTTATTACATGTCTACTAACACATTATTTGTTATTTTTATCATTATATTAGATTTTTCTTCACCATCTTAACCCACAATTCGTTCTATATATATGTTTAATTATAAAGATTTATTTATGTACATTTTGCTCATCTCACCCGGATATGTATATGTATAGTTAACCATATAAGATTTAGCATTGGTTTGGTGGCTCAAGGCATTTTTTTATCACTTTTACTGTTCATAAGTCTGGTCTCATTAACATTTCTGATATATACATCAAATAGACTCAATTTTGTATATGTCTGAGACCTGTTTTAATTTTAATTTTATGTATTTCTTGTTATATGTACTGTTGCTATGTGTTTGTCTCCTGTGCTAGAGGAGTCACTCAGTGCTCGTTTTGCTTAACAGGTGCTGTGAGTTGGCCCACTATATCAGGACTCATTTGTCACTGGCGGATCACTCTTTGACAAAGTGCTTCGGCGTGAAACGCGTTAGAGGATCCGCCAGAGCTCCACTTCCATGCCGCAATAAAGTTTTTCAGTCACATCTCTCAGCCTCTGCACAAGTTCTTTGGCGGTGCATCGATCTTTTCTCCTGCGAGAGGAGCACCATAGCTACGGAAGACGCCATCGGTAGCACGCCGGGTTGCTGGGACAACAGCCGGAACAGACAACACCTGGTTCCCATCATCCATTGCGACGGAGGAATCGCTGTATGATCGTGGTGAGGAAGACCGGATGAGTTTGCAGAGCTTTTGGGGAGACCGCCGGGCCCTCTGGTTAATCGTGAGTTTCATGATCAATATTACTAGAGCTTTTGCATAAGCCAGTTACCCAATAACATTTGTCATCTCACGTTTTATATTTCTGGAGGTCAGCCTGTGACTCGGTCACTCCCTATTCATGACACACTATATGATGCTGTTCAGCTTCCTGATACACCTCTGAGCGCCGGATTTGTGAACGTCACAGATCACTAATCAACTATGCTATTTTTGGACCATTGAAGGTTACAAATGTGATATAGGTCAAACTACTGTAGATCTAGCCTTAGTGCTAGAAGAGGCTCCAAGGAGCTATGTGAAAGGGAAAACATCCCATTAAGATTGATTAAAAATGTAAACCCCCTGTGAGAGTAATATCATGCAACATTAAGGGAATCAACTCCCCTATCAAGTGAAATAAAATGCTGAAGCATTTAAACCGTTTTAAAGATGAAATCGTACAAATTCAGGAAACATGTAAGTATAGGAGTATAGAAGAAAGCTAAAAACTTCAGAGAGATTGGGTAGAAAAATGTGTGTTTTCCCCAGCAATGGGGGGTGGGAGGGGAGGGGGAGTGGAGTAGCTAATTTAATCAATAAATATTTGACATATGAAGTAATCTCTACATGGGTAGACACAAAGGGAAGGGTGATACAATGTATCATTAAGGGACACAATGAGGAATTCGAGTTAATAATGTATATGGTCCTAACGAATATGACCAAACATTCTTACTGAGTGGCTGACAAGGTGCTGACTGAAAAAAAATAGCATCTTAAAAGTAGGAGGAGACTTTAATTTAGTGATTGGATTAGAAAGATCAGGGATATTAAAACTAATCCAAAAAGGGCCAAATTTGTTCAAAGACAAATTAGAACTGGAAGACTGTTGAATAATTTGTAACCAAACTGAAAGGGAGTACACCTTCTTTTCACACCCCATAACACATCCTCTAGAATAAATTATATCTTTGCTAACCTTCACATTCTAGGGAAGGTCACAGTTACTGTACACAAATTGAAGATATATTATATCCGATCATGCTCCAATAAGGGTGGCGTTCAACCTGGTTCAGAGGGCACAACATGGATGCAATCTGGAGATTCCATCTTACTTGTGCAATAACGAAGAGTTTAAGGCCTTTCTCCTAAACAACTGTTTTTATTTTAAGGATATCAACGCAACACACTTTCATAAGGAAAGGTTATATTGGGAAACCGGTAAGGCAGTTTTGAGAGGCAAATATAATAGCATATATAAATAAGAGAAGGAAGGAAACTAACCTGGAATTCTCCAAAGCTAGCAAAGCCCTAAACAAAATGTTCTACAAATTTAAATTAAATCCCCCACAGAGAATAGAGAGAGGTACAGTACAGGAGAACTGACATATGCGAGGAATCTTAACTTCTATAAGTTTGGAGACAAAGCCGGACGGCTGTTGGGGAACTTGGCCGGGAAACGTATAAATTCCAATCATATTCTAAAAATCAGGAAGTTCGAGGATATTTCAACTAATCCTAAGGAAATAAATATGATATTCCAAACATTTTACCAAAACGTATACAGTAAATGCAATATAGATGCAAAGTGCAATATCTTTTTCTATAGAAAGTCAAGCTCCCAAAGCTAACTAGAGAAGAGCAACAGCTTTTAAATGTTCCAATAACTAATCTCTCAGGCAGGTGCCAGCTTGCTAAATATGATTAGTTTTTACAGATGAATCTATCCCTTACAGATGCTAATAATATTACTGAAACACTTTGAGGTTAAACTACCGTATAGGGCAATTAGTAAATGTATTTTGAAAAAAAAGGTAGAAACAGAATTGCCATAAAAATATTACACCTCATAAAAGAAATGGGAGGAATTAACCTACCGGACATTTGAAAGTACAATATAGCCAGTGTAGCAAGATATGTAGGGGATGGGATCATGGGAAATACCAAACATTCATATTTTGAATTAGAGTAACAGGTGGTGACCCCTAGGAGTGAGTCTTCGGGAGGTATTGCATGGGTGGGGGGGAAGGGTGGAAATACACATACAACCCAACGAAAATCCATTAATAAAAGATCAATTGGCTAACTGGAAAGTTTTGAGGAAGCAGTTTGGATCATCTTCTACATGTTCAAAGTTCCTACCTAAAACAAGGAAATGTAAAGTTGCCCCTAAGACTGATGAGGCTTCCTTCCTCACATGGAGAAGTAAGGATATAAGAAATCTGGGCCAGCTGATAGAAGGGAATAACGGAAGATTTTCCAGATTTCATGAACTGATAGAAAAGAAGGGGCTAACTCAAGTGCATCACTTCTCTTACATACAGCTAATGCACTACTGCAAGAGCATGGATAATCATGGGAAAAATTATTAGATGATTTGTTTGAAAGATCTAATAATCCTAAGTACTATCTCAGACATACTGTATATCTCAGTCAGATACAATGACTACGAAATGGAATTGAAAAGGGTGTTATCTGCAGTAGATGGATTAGGGATTTCCCAGAAATACAAGGAATTGACTCGTTATTAGATGGAATGACCTGAATAAGGAAAATCATAGTTTCATAAGATCCTGTATACAGCTTGCTATGCCTTCGATATTAACTACAAAGGACTAGAGAACGCTAATAACAAGTTTCCAAAGTGTTCCCACTATTTGTGGGACTGTTCAGATATTTCTGAAAATTGGAATCTAATTATGCAATATATTAAAAAAAAAAAAAAAAAAAAACTGGGACAATAACAGTAAAATAACTTTTGTCCCTATAATTCAGTCATATGGAAAGCTTGAAGGAGGCTAATTTGGACAAAAACATCCCAAGGTTAGCAGAGATTGTCCTGTTTGCAGCAAGAAAATCGGTGATGGTAAAGTGAATTGAAGCCAAATCTGCCACGCTATGCACCGTAAAAGACTTTTTGGTCACATTAATGCTACAGTATTAGATACATTGGATCAGAGGCAAATAAAGAATTTAAAATGGAGAAATTCTTTAAAAAAATTGGAACAGTTTATTGATACAATATCAAAACAAGATAGACATTTGAGCACACATAGACAGACATTTGAGCACACATCTTGGGGCCTCCTCAGACAAATATCAGAATGCCATAGATAACTATTCCCTCAAAGCAATTGAGGGCGATACCTAATTGAACAGTCGGGCTATTGGTGAGAAGGTGATTCAAGGGAAACCACGGTTTGATGGCCATACTTGTATTTTTTTTTTTTTAAAGGCGTTTACCTGGTCTGTACTGTTTTGTTGTAATACCGCTGGGAGAAGGGATTGGGGAGGAAAGGCATATAGGAAGTTCAGGTACATCCATTGAAACACCACTAATGCATCCCTTTTTAATGTCCCCTTTGTCTATATGCGTGATAGAAATCTTGGGATTTGTGCAGAGGGCAGAGTGAGAAGCAGATATAAGTCTATCTCCCCGAATGTCTGCTCTACTACTGTATGTTATTTTATTTATTTATTTATAAAATGTTTTACCAGGAAGTAATACATTTAGAGTTACCACTCGTTTTCAAGTATGTCCTGGGCACAGAGTTATTATAACCAATACATGGTTACAAATACAATTACATTAAGTGAGCAGAGTTATACATTATATACAAGACATTGCATGCACAGTAAGAGATAATATATGTTATATGTGTATGTAACAATTACACACCAGATTAAAATGAGAGACAGCTTTAGTTTTGAAAGAACTTAGACTGGTGGCGGCTTTGAGAGTCTCCGGTAGATTGTTCCAGTTGTGCGGTGCACGGTAGGAGAAGGAGAAGCGGACGGATACTTTGTTGAGCCCTGGGACCATGAACAGTCTTTTGGAGTCAGATCTCAGATGATAAGTGCTGCATGTGGTAGGGTTGAGGAGCTTGTTCCGATAGATGGGTAACTTGCCCAGAAATTATTTGAAGGCAAGACAGGAAAGATGAACTTTGCGCCTACACTCCAGTGATGGACAATCTAGTTCTTGGAGCATTTTGGAGTGATGTGTGTTGTAGTTGCATTGGAGGACAAAACAGCATATTGCATTGTAGAGGGTATCAAGTTTGCTAAGGTGGGTTAAGGGTGCCATGCCATATACTATGTCCCTGTAGTCTATAATTGGCATGAAAGAAAAACGTTGTATGGTGCTCAGAATAAAACAGCAATACTAAATGTTGATAAAGTCTTGTAGAATGGAATTAACCCAATAAAGGCATATATTAGATGATTCCAAAAGATGCGTACTGGCACACTATAATCCCACAAGGCAAGGCAGTAAGGATATAATTATAGTAAAGCACCCTCAGGTGACCAGTGGATGAGCATCTATTAAATGGAAAACAGTAATGATAAAGTCCAGAACAAATGTGGGTAAATTGGAAAGGACTCACATGGGAATGAATATCCACGATGAACAGCAAGACCAGATGTATCCAGGATCCCACGGGTTAACTGTGCCTCCGCCTGTGGAGGAATATGTAGAGCAGGAGAGAAAACGGAGCACTAAATCCAAACCTGGCAATGCCAGAAAAAAGTTCAAGGATGCGTTCCCATGAATAAAAGCTTATTTTAATGGATCAGAAACCAAAAAACCACACCAACGCGTTTCAGACTATCGCTAGTCCTTTATCAAGGTGAATTCACCTAGTGCACCTAGTTTGGCATAGGTTTTGGATGTCAGGGTATCAATGTGCAATGAAGCTCCCTTACAACCTGTAAGAAGATCATTAATAAACACTGAGAAGAGATGGGGCCCCAGAAAGAGTCTTGTGGGATCCCACAGGTGATATCCAAGAGGTTGGAGTTAGAGCCTGAGATAGATACATGTTGGGTAGACACCTACTGATAGGTAGGAATGAAACCATTTTAAAGAATGCTTCCCTACAGAGCACTGGAGTTTGTTTAGCAAGATTACGTGATCAACAGTATCAAAAGCCTTTGCAAAATCTAGGAATATTGTGGAACTGGTACCTCTTGATTTGTTGGATAGGTGTTTATTTAATTGTATTCCTATGTTTTAGAATAACATAATTTTAATTTTGTTGCTGTTTTGGTGATAGATTAATTTTATTGATGTGTACTTTTGGCTTTTTAGTTATTGTATTGTTGGGGTATTTAGGTGCTTGTGTAATTCTTTTATTATTGTGTATTTTTGGCATTAATGATTTTTATTAGGTTGACTATTGACTACTATTGTGGCTTATCATGCCCATATTATATGGGCATGATATACCACTGTGCCAATCAATGGGTAGAGGGTGGGAATATTGGGTCTGGGATGGACCTGAAATCAACACTGTTCTGCTCCGGAGACCCCCTGCTCACGTACACTAGTATTACATTTTTTTATTAAAACCCTGCGATCGCTGGTGAGACATGTGCAGGGAGAGCCAGCTCTCTCTGTGCAGCTCTCTATGCAGCCTGGCCAGATCGCTGCAGATCGCACGGGTGAGAACATTTGAGAGAGGCTGAGATCACATCGCTGCTCAGCGTACGTTTTGGTCATTTTACTATCACATGGCTTCAGAGTCTTTCTGAATAACACAATAACAAAAAACTGACAAAACCTGCGGTGGAACATGTCAAGCGAGGCATTTTATCAAGGCTACTAGAATAGGCCCCTATATCTGTAGGTGGCAACCCTCCTGAATTAACAAATAGGATTGGTGAAAAAATAAGTATTTATTGATTAGAGTACTATACAACATGGTCATGCCATGTCAAATATTATATGTAACACACATTAACTTTTCAATATCAACACAAACAAACCTAGCATTAAATCTTGAATCAAGTAAAATGAGACATTCATTCAGTAATGGTAAATCCAAACTTGGAGAAGTGATACTGACTGGGTTTATAATTTACAAAATAGTATAACAATTAGAAGCACTTTGTCCTAGTGTTCTATGATGAGCAGTTCAATTCTTATTATTAGTCCTACCTGACTTACAGGCATTAAGTCAAGTAGCTGAAACTCTTCTCAATTCTTGAAATCATTAATGCTCATACTGTATCAATTAAAAACCTTTTTTTTTTAAATGAAAATAAATACATGAGTATTTTTGGACCAAAGGAAGAGACCAATGCATTTGAGCAGTTTTCATAAATATATTATTGCTACCTGAAATTAAAAAGATTTGTCATTTGCTAGCATTCATTTTTAATTTATTATTTTACAATTGAGGCTGTACATATCCTATACAGTCTGATATTTAGATGAGTACAGTAGTGTGCTTGAATATAATTATTAAATAGTAAGGACTAACAATCGCACTTACATTTCACAGTAATCCAGCATCTTCACCCACAGTCTTGAAACTAACATATTTTTATCATTTGTTTCTGTTGTCTGAATCCCCCACTTAAAAATGGTTTCTGATACAGTGACTTCTTGTTTGAGTATTCTATTGTATGTCTTTATTTATATAGCAACATTAATGTACAAAGCGCTTCACAGTAATATTACACATGGTAATCATATAAATAGCAAATAATATAAATAATAGGTCATGGGAATAAGTGCTTCAGACATAAAAGTAACATTAAGGAAGAGGAGTCCCTGCTCTGAGGGGCTTACAATCTAATTGGTAGGTCGGGAGAACGTACAGAGACAGTAGGAGGGAATTCTGGTAAGTGCGTCTGCAGGGGGCCAAGCTTTATGAATCATGTGTCCAGTATTATCCACGGTGTTATTCATGTGCTTCTTTAAGCAAGTGTGTCGAAAGGTGGGTATTAAAGGTGGATAGAGAGGGTGCTAGTCGGGTAATGAGGGGAAGGGCATTCCAGAGGTGTGTGGCAATCAGTGAGAAAGGTTTAAGTCGGGAGATGGCTTTAGATACAAAGGGGGTAGAAAGAAGACATCCACGAGAAGAACGCAAGAGTCGGGATGGTGCACAGCGAGAAATTAGGGCTGAGATGTAAGGAGGGTCAGAAGAGTGTAAAGCTTTAAAAGTGAGGAGAATTGAGTGTGAGATGTGGGATTTGATCAGAAGCCAGGAGAGGAGTTTCAGGAGGGGAGACACGGAGACAGATTTAGGAAAGAATAGAGTGATTCTGGCAGCAGTGTTTAGGATAGATTGTAGGGGAGACAGGTGAGCGGCAGGAAGGCTGAACAGCAGGATGTTACAATAATCAAGACAGGAGAGAATGAGTCTGAGTCGGAGTTTTAGCAGTTGAGCAACAGAGGAAAGGGTGTATCTTTGTGATATTGCAGAGGGAAAAGTGACAGGTTTTAGAAACGTTTTGAATGTGAGAGGAGAATGTGAGAGAGGAGTCGAGTGTGACCTCTAAGCAGCGTGCTTGGGCTACTGGGTGAATGATCGTACTTCCAACAGTAATGTCGAAGGAGGTAGTGGGACCAGGTTTGGGAGGAAGTATGAGGAGCGCTGTTTTTGCCATGTTAAGTTTAAGTCGGCGGAGGGCCATCCAGGATGATATAGCAGAGAGACATTCAGAAACTTTGGTTTGTACAGCAGGTGTAAGGTCAGGGGTTGAATAGTAAATTTGTGTGTTGTCAGCATAGAGGTGAAATTTAAACCCAAGAGATGTTATTACTGTAGGTCACCTATAGAGAGTGTGTATAGAGAAAAGAGAAGAGGTCACAGGACAGAAACCTGGGGTACCCCTACAGAGAGATCGATAGTGGAGGTTAGCAAAAGAGACACTGAAAATGCGATAGGAGAGGTAAGAGGAGATCCAGGATAGAGCTTTGTTTCGAATACCAAGAGTATGGAGACTGTGAAGGAGAAGATGTTGGTCCACGGTGTCAAATGCTGCAGAGAGGTCGAGTAATATGAGCAGAGTTTAATGGCCTCTGTCTTTGGCAGCATGGAGGTCATCAGTTATTTTAGTGAGGGCTGTTTCAGTGGAGTGAGCAGTGCGGAAGCCAGAGTGTAGAGGGTCTAGGAAAGAATGGGTGTTGAGAAAGTGGCGCAAGCAAGAGAATACAAGATGTTCAAGGAGTTTAGAGGCAAAAGGCAGGAGGGAGACAGGTCGATAGTTAGATATAGATATATACTTATGTATTGATTTTAATTCACACACTAGTAATGTAAGATTTTACTTTGAAAATATAATTGAATATATTACAATAGCTATTACGTTTGATCTGATGTTACTATCCTTTCTTCTGACTCTTAGCAGCTATGGAACCATTAGAAAATGTAGGGGTTATTTATCAAAGCCTCATGGTTACAAAACTGGGGCAAAACACTGCACACAATATCAAAGAGGAAAAGACCACTGGTTTTAATAGGATTCTTTTTCTTTGGCAAACCAGGTACTACGGTTTGCAGCTGAGATATTAAAATAAATAACCCATCATTAAAATCCATATAAAATAAAATAGATATTACTTGTGCTCTGTGTTCCATTGACTGTCTCCCTGGCCCACTAACAGCCATTGTAACAAACTGCCTTTGCAAGTGGCATAAAGCAATCTATTTGTATGTTTCTTTGTTCTGATGCCTGAAGTGGTTAAAGTGGACAAAGAGAATGTGTTTGTTTAAAGCAGGCCTGCACAACATACGGCCCGCGGGCCGCATGCGGCCCGTCTGGCCTCTCTGTGCGCCCCGCGATGACACCGGCCGGGCGCCAGTTAATTAAATAAATTTTAAAAAAACCCACAAAAGTTTAAAAAAATGGCGGCGATTCATCCCTCCTCCCTCTCCCTCCCAACACCCTCCCTCTCCCTCCCAGCTCCCAGGTTTTATGGTGCGCTGGGGCAGCAGCAGCATGAGGAGGATGCGGCAGCCGTGTGTTTTTTTGTCTTCAATAGCAGGCTGCCGGGGAGGTCAGAGCATGCCGGGGGCGGGGCTTAGTACCGGTGGAGAGAGGATGTGCTGAGCTGATTTAAGAGAGGTGTGTGTGTGTGTGTGTGTGTGTGTGTGTGTGTGTGTGTGTGTGTGTGTGTGTGTGTGTGTGTGTGTGTGTGTGTGTGTGTGTGTGTGTGTGTGTGTGTGAAAAACGTGCTGGTGGGGGGTGGGTGTGAAAAACGGTCTGGTGGGGGGGGTGGGCTGCTGACATGTGAGGGGGGTGGGCTGCTGACATGTGGGGGGGGGGTGGGCTGCTGACATGTGAGAGGGGGGCTGCTGACATGTGAGGGGGGGACTGAGCCGCTGACATGTGAGGGGCAGGGGGGGGGAAGTGATGTGAGGTGCAGGGGGGGGGAGAGTGATGTGCAGGGGGGGAGAGAGTGATGTGAGGTGCAGGGGGGGAGAGAGTGATGTGAGGTGCAGGGGGGGGAGATACTGATGTGAGTTGCAGGGGGAGGGAGAGAGTGATATGAGTTGAAGGGGGAGGGTGAGAGTGATGTGAGTTGCAGGGGGAGGGTGTGATGTGAGTTGCAGGGGGGAGAGAGTGTCATATTGAGGGGAGGGGGAAAGAGTGTCATATTGAGGGGAGGGGGAGAGTGTCATATTGAGGGGAGGGGAGAGTGTCATATTGAGGGGAGGGGGAGAGTGTCATATTGAGGGGAGGGGGAGTGTGTCATATTGAGGGGAGGGGGAGAGTGTCATATTGAGGGGAGGGGGAGAGAGTGTCATTAAGGGGAGGGGGAGAGAGTGTCATATTGAGGGAAGAGAGACATGGGGGGATGCTGACTTGTGGGGGGGGGGATGCTGACATGGAATGGGCTGGGGGGATGTGGAGGGGGGTATTGTATGTTTGATGTGGAGGGGGGTATTGTGTGTTTGATGTGGAGGGGGGTATTGTGTGGGTGAGGGGGAGAGATGGGGGTATGAGAGATAGATGGGGAGTATCGTAAAGATTGATAGTGAGGGGTTCTGGAGGAGAGATGATGATGATGATGATGATGATGATGATGATGATGATGATGATGATGATGATGATGATGATGATGATGATGATTTAACCCGTGCGGCCCAAATTTTTTTTCCTTGGAGCAGTTCGGCCCGTCTCACTTTACGAGTTGGGCAGGCCTGGTTTAAAGTGATGGTGGGACTAGTAGTACTGTATTCAACCAATTTTTTTAATTGAGTCTTAGGGACAGTGGGATGAAGCGTTGTTGTTAAGTTAGTTGCCAGAGGGTTGGGATACAGAAGTCTACATATCATTTGAAATGTACATAGATTTATCATAAATAATTCAACTGCTCCGGTGTTAGACTTTTGAGATCCTAGCTATATTAAACTCTCTCTCTGCCTCTCTCTCATATGATAATTCACCATGTTAACAAGAAAATGGCTTCAACATAATCTATGGGAACTGCTCTAATATTACTTTGAGTTTATTTTATTGAGTGCGGCCATATTAAAATATTAATATAACACTATGTAATACCTAGAGTCAAATAGTGCAACAAGTTCCCCAGATACTACATTTAAAAGCAGTGCACACCAAAAACGTTTTTACGCTTTTAATGCTAAAACATGTACATATTTTTTTACTATAGTTTGTCATAATGTATAAATGTGCATGCCACTGTAACAATAGACTGAAGACAGTTTAATAAGGTGACTGGCAAATATACCTCAAGCTGCATTGCGATTATACGGGGGTGCCAAAGTTACTAGGTAGATGTAGTGATGCAGGACTAAGTAATAAATCAAACCCCTCTAGTGCTTCAGTAAAATTCTCAAAGTCTAATAAATGGCACTGCAAATGTATATGAGTAATGCAGCACATTCTCACTGAACTACAAATTGAACTACAGTATATTTTAATCATTTGCGGTTGTTAACAGAATTCTTATTTTAAACAACTTTCTGTTGCATTGACCTGTTGTACGCTGTGTGGGAGTATCTGCTTGGTGGGAGCAGTTACAAGTAATAGGCCTATGCAGATTGTTGTGTTCAGTAGCATCCACACATCAGGAATCATTTCCCGAATCTAATGATGCTTGGCCAAAGTTACAAGCTGGAGGCTGAACAAAATGAACATCTATGATTTGTCCTCCCTCAGGTATTTAGGAAACTCCTGCAGTGAACAACAGGCTATCAAGTAGGGTAATTCTGCTGCTCTCATAAGAAATCGCAGTGTGATGCTTTTGACAAATATGTAAGCCTTTTTCTCCTTTGCTGTTGAGTGTAATTAAAATAAAAACTTTCATCTAAGTTTTATTTAACTTTTTTCTAAAAGAGAAAAAGTATCTCTTGTGAGTCCGCAAAACTTTGTTTTGATTCTAGCTTCTCGTTTTCAAAAGCAAATTATTGTGCTCGCACCTGCATCTACAATGCATGATTACAGAACAATTCACTCCTTGTCAATAGTGTTCACTCTAGTGCAGTGTTCCCCAACTCCAGTCCTCAGGGAACCCCAACAGGTCAGATCTTAAGGATATCCCTGCTCCAGCACAGGTGGGTCAATCAGCTGCTCAGTCATTTTGACTGAGCCACCTGTGCTGGAGAAGGGATATCCTTAAGATTTGACCTGTTGGGGTTCCCTGACTAGAGTTGGGAAACACTGGTCTTGCGTGTATACATTTTTATACAGCCTTATAAAATTCTTCACTCCAACCATCCATACAGAATATCTTCTTTTCTAGACCACCATGCCACTAAATTAAAGTGATCGTCCAAGTAAAGATACACGAGGCACTTAACTGGGCACCTCGCCCTCCCCCGAGTACACTACAACTCTTAGTCAACTATCCCTCAACCAATGTTTTATCCATTCAAGCACCTTAAAAAACTACTTCCAGGAATTCTAACTTGTTTTTCAGTTTTAGTCTTCTGTTTGAAACAGTGTCAAAAAGACTTTACTAAAATCCAGGTTAGCTACATCTAAAGTTCTGCCTGATCTTCTACCTCAGTCATCCAGTAAATTCAAGCTGCTCAGGATCTTGAAGCTGCTGGATCTCGGATAAACACTTTAAGATTATTCAAACTTGGAAGAGTGTAAATACAGTATGCCTTTTATTTATGTGTATACCCCACTTTGTAAACAATTGGTGAATGGATATAATACTAAGCATGATGAGAACTGAGCATGAGTAAAGCAGTACAAAATTAAGGCTCTGACATATTTTTGGTGTTGTAAAGAAACAAATATTGAATAGACTATACAGGTATTGAATATCAATGATCGGAGTCTCAGTTTTTGCAGATTATGTGCAATATGTTAAACGTAATGTGTAGTTACAGATAGACATTAATGCAGGGCAGAAATAAAAAATTAATTTGCAATACGTACATCAGGATTCACTGATCTCTGATATGGCTGATCGCACTGCGATCCTGGATTATCAGGTATTGATTTGGATGGCAGTTATTCTGGGACTGTGGTGCGGCTACACCATACCAGCGTTTAGTGAACCTCCCACAAAGTATGCTACTGTATGAAAAATGTTCAATCAAACAAAAAGTGCTACCACTGCAGATTATACATTTATTTTAAACTTTCTAATTCTGATAAATGAGCATGCCATAATAAGTAAAATAAAGGTACCTTCATTTATAACACCAAAAATGACTGAGATATAATTTTGGGGGTCTTGATCAGTAAAAATCACTTGAGAGTCTCTGTTTGTGGGAACAAGCTCATAAAATCCATCCAAGGTATTCACACCACAAAGCAGGATGACCACACTGTGTGAAGGGCTCAGAAGCTGAGCTAAATAGATACTTAGTTTTTCATTTAGGTTCTCTAGAAGATTACTTGTTAACACTAGCAGTTTACACCGATAGTTGGGAAGGATAAGATACTCCATCATCTCATCTGATGCAATGTCCAGGTTGTAAAGTAATATTTCATCTTCTTTTAAAATGGATCCAAGCAAATCTTTCATGTATATTGCCCAGTCTTCTGCTTTTCCTTCATAAATCACCAAAAGCTCATTTGCGTATTCTAAAAGGTAAAAGAAGGAAACAGTCATAAGTATGTTACTTGATTTTATTTTTATTTTTATCGCAGTCATATTTAGAAAATTTAACAAACTATACTGTATAAAGGGGGGGGGGGGAACCCTGTTAGTCAATACATTTACGCATAAAGAGCTCAATACAGTAAAGCATTCCATTTACTATACACAATTATTACATGTATTACATAGATAACTTCCACTGTCTGTTTTTGCAGGGTAACTCATGTTGTTTTCTGGCCAGCTCCTTGGGACTGCACCTTTAAAATAAGACACTGCAATTCAGGGCGCGATCGCATGTAAACTGAGAAAGACATGGTAATAGGGATGATCACTACAACAAAGGGGTAGTGGTAACGGAACCCTAAATGGTGGTACAGAAGTCCTAACCAAAATTCCTAAACACACAGGGAACCTGCCCACTTAGAGCAGCTCTCACTCACACATATAGTGAGAACTGCGCCAAATGGGCAGGTTCCTTGTGTATTTAGGAATATTGGTTAGGACTGCTATACCACCATTGGGGGAGGAGGGAGTCCATTACCACTACCCCTTTGTTGTAGGGATCATCCCTATTACCCTACACTTACCCACCAGGGACCCTATTATACCCTGAGCAGCATACTGACAGCTCACAAGCTCTCACATATTTCACCTGACATTATCCTATACAGAATTGGTCTTTATAACACTGACCAAACCATATAGACACAGGCAATAGTCACACCTATGGTGATTCACATGCGGTGGACTCTACTTCCATTGTTAAAACGCCTTACAGTGCTTTTTAATATAATTTTCTGTCCTGCTATTTGAATGTATATATTTTTTGGATGAATAAAATAAGTTTTAACCCCTTCACTAGTACTACATCATCTTATACAGGGCATTTAGTTCCAATATTCCCCAATACAGCCCATTTAGTGTTCTATGATAATCCCTGAGTTCCGTACTGTTACAAATAGTTTCTATCTGAGAGTGTACACAATTAGGGTTTTCTATTCCCCCTATCTTTCTGGGGGGTACCTCTCTCCTTCTCATTGATATACCCTAGTGCAACCAGATCATTCTCTACCTAAGGTGAGCGGGTGGTTCTTTTTTCAATTTCTCTTTTCACATTTTTAAATAACCAGTTTATGCTTTTTCCAGTGTTAAGGGTACAAAACAAACATTATAACAGAATTAGTGGTCATCTTTAAGACCAATCTTTAAGTGCCCAATTAACTTAAAGTAACCCAACTGTTCCAAGTAAGGCAAAGAAACCTTTATTCCAGTTTCAGTAATAAATCATCCATAAAAATAATGGGATATACAGTATGATATGCTGTATGGACTGCTTTATTCCTGCTATCATTTATGACTCACAACTCTTTGATTTAGCAAGGGCATGCATTAGAAGAAATTGTTATTAACCACACATCAAAAGGAGGTACAGTAGTTACTAAATGTCCAACTCTTACCATGGATTTAGTGAATGAGGCCTATTGTTTTCATATGTAAAGATAGGGCTTTCTGAGGGGATTGTGTTTATAATAGCCCAAACTCAAGAGTCTTTGATGAAGTTATGTATGAAGTACATATGTAAGAAGTTATGTATGAAAATTATCTGGTGCAATTATGACCCATTAATCTAAATCAGTTTACCAAAAAGATAGTTGCAGATTTTTTATTAATATCAAATAGAAAGCTGAATATATATATATATATATATATATATATATATATATATATATATATATATATATATATATACCAAAAGAAACAAAAAACAAGGAAGTAGCACCTCTAATATATCCTGAACATAGGCTATTATAATGAAGAACTAATTAACCTACCATGAATGTGTCTAGTGGGGTGGTGTGATGATGGCCAATAGCAATACTAAGAACCTGTGATCTCAAAGGAGATAAGGTAGTACATATATTATTTAATTAAACACAATGCTATTTAATAAAGATAAAAAATAAACAATTATAATAAAAAACTCAAAATGTATGAATACACTAAATAAAAATTCTTCAAAAATGAATAAATTAAAAAACCTTTAAAAAACTATCTATGATGACGAAACGTGTAGGGCATGGTCTGACTGAGGCCGTCGCTTGCCTATGAACTCTGGTACTATTGGAAGTCCGACGCTGGTTCCTGTTCTCCCGTGGTACTGTTGCCGGCACAAAATGTTTGAGTTGCTGGTTCCCGGAGGGACTCCATACATTGAACACCGAATTGGAAGGACTTCACTTCCGCCCATCCGGATACACGAAGGAGAGACACGGGAGGACGCTATTGCTTCAAACTGGACAGCGTTGCTGGCACATGAGAGCCAATTTCATACCTGCTTATTTATACAGTACTCGTGAGTGGGCATTTGCTTGATTTTAAGTTCCATAAGTTACATGTTATTACGTTAATGCACTAGGTGTGCGCCTGTTTTTTTTTTCTTTTTTATATATATATATATATATATATATATATATATATATATATATATATATATATAATTCAATGCACAGCCGGCACACCATTTGCAAGTAAATAGGTTTTGGTGCTTATCCCATAAAGCAATAACAGACCATACGATACCGGTTGCAACACGACGTCAAGGGACAGCACGCATGTAAGTAAATCATAAATTTTCTATATTTGATAGAAGACACAAAAACTGACGTTTCGGTCCCCCAGTGGGACCTTTCTCAAGGTGGTGCACCACCTTGAGAAAGGTCCCACTGGGGGACCGAAACGTCGTTTTTTGTGTCTTCTATCAAATATAGAAAATTTATGATTTACTTACCTGCGTGCTGTCCCTTGATGTCGTGTTGCAACCGGTATCGTATGGTATATATATATATATATATATTGTATTGTATGTCTTTATTTATATAGTGCCATAAATGTACATAGTGTTTTAAAGTAGTAATACATGTTGTAATCATATAAATAACAAAAAATAACAAAAAATATAAATAACAAGTCATGGGAATAAGTGCTTCAGACATAAAAGTAACATTAAGGAAGAGGAGTCCCTGCTCCGAGGAGCTTACAATCTAATTGGTAGGTAGGGGAACAAATAGAGACAGCTTCTTTAAGCAAATGTGTCTTAAGGTGGGTCTTAAAGGTGGATAGAGAGGGTGCTAGTCGGATATTGAGGGGAAGGGCATTCCAGAGGTGCGGGGCAGAAAGTGAGAAAGGTTTAAGGCGGGAGAGAACTTTAGATACAAAGGGGGTAGAAAGAAGACATCCTTGAGCAGAACGCAAGGGTCGGGATGGTGCATACCGAGAAATTAGGGCTGAGATGTAAGGAGGCAGAAGAGTGTAAAGCTTTAAAAGTGAGGAGAAGAATTGAGTGTGAGATGCGGGATTTGATGGGAAGCCAGGAGAGGGATTTCAGGAGGGGAGACGCGGAGACAGATTTAGGAAAGAGTAGTGTGATTCTGGCAGCACCATTTAGGATAGATTGTAGGGGAGACAGGTGAGAGGCAGGAAGGCCGGACAGCAGGAAGTGGCAGTAATCGAGATGGGAGAGAATAAGGGCCTGAGTCAGAGTTTTAGCAGTCGAGTAACAGAGGAATGGGTGTATTTTTGTGATTTTGCGGAGGAAAAAGCGACAAGATTTAGAAACATTTTGAATGTGAGAGCAGAATGTGAGAGAGAGTAATCGAGTGTGACCCCTAAGCAGCGTGCTTGGGCTACTGGGTGAATGATCCTATTTCCAACAGTAATTTGGAAGGAGGTAGTAGGGCCAGGTTTGTGAGGAAGTATAATAAGCTCTGTTTTTGCCATGTTAAGTTTCAGTCGGCGGATGGCCATCCAGGATGATATTCCAGAGAGGCATTCAGAAACTTTGGTCTGTATAGCAGGTGTAAGGTCAGGGGTTGAAAGGTAAATTTGTGTGTCGTCAGCATAGAGGTGATATTTAAACCCAAAATATGTGATTAGGTCACCTAGAGATAGTGTGTAAAGAGAAAGAGAAGGGGTCCCAGGACAGAGCCCTGGGGTACCCCCACAGAGAGATCAATAGAGGAGGAGGAGGAGGTGTTAGCAAAAGAGACACTGAAAGTACGATGGGAGAGGTAAGAGGAGATCCAGGATAGAGCTTTGTTTCGAATTCCAAGAGTATAGAGAATGTGAAGGAGAAGAGGGTGGTCCACGTTGTCAAATGCTGCAGAGAGGTCGAGTAATATGAGCAGAGTGTAATGACGTCTGTCTTTGGCAGCATGGAGGTCGTCAATTATTTTAGTGAGGGCTGTTTCAGTAGAGTGAGCAGTGCGGAAGCCAGATTGTAGAGGGTCTAGAAGAGAATAGGCGTTGAGAAGGTGTAGCAATCGAGAGAATACAAGACGTTCAAGGAGTTTGGAGGCAAAAGGCAGGAGGGAGACAGGTCGATAGTTAGAAGGACAGGTAGGGTCAAGCTTGCTGTTTTTGAGTAATGGTATAACGGTTGCATGCTTGAAGGAGGATGGAAAGGTACCAGAGTAGAGGGAAGAGTTAAAAATCTGTGTGAGCATAGAGATTATAGAAGGAGCAAGAGGTTTTAGGAGATGGGAGGGAATGGGATCAAGAGGGCAAGTGGTAGAGGGAGAAGAGGAGATCAGCAGTGATACATCGTCCTCCGAGATAGCGGAAAAAGAGTCAAGAAAGGGAGGAGAGTTGGGAAGTGGTGTGGGATGGGAGGAGGCAACAGATGGGATGTTCTGATGTATGGATTCCACCTTTTCCTTTAAAAAGTCAGCAAAGTCCTGAGGTGAGATGGATAAAGAAGAGGAGGCAGCCGAGGGTGGTCTAAGTAGAGAGTCAAAGACAGAAAAGAGTTGGTGTGGGTTAGACTTGTGTGTGTTGATTAGTGAAGTAAAGTAGGTTTGTTTAGCCTGAGAAAGGGCAGAGTTGAAACAGGACAGCATAAATTTGTAGTGAATGAAGTCTGCGAGCGTATGAGATTTCCTCCAGAGGCGTTCAGAGGAACGAGTGGAGGAACGCAGCATGCGTGCGTGGGAGTTTAGCCAGGGTCTGGCGTTAGAAGGGCGAGGACGGCAGAGAGAAAACGGGGCATGAAGATCAAGAGAGGAAGATAAGGCAGAGTTGTAGTTCCTGACCAGGTTATCATGGTCTGAAACAGAACTGAGAGAGGAGAGGGAGGAGCGTAAAGTGGAATCAAAAGCTGTTAGGTTATTAGAGCGCAGGTTTCTGCAAGAATGAGGGCTAGATGGAGATGAAGATGGAGAGAAGCGAGAGAGAGAAAATGAGATGAGGTGATGGTCAGAGAGGAAAAGGGGAAATGGAGAAATCGGAGAGAGAGAAGTTTTTAGTGAAAACCAGGTCGTGGCAATCCTTGTGGGTGCTAGCTTCAGTCCACTGTTGGAGGCCAAAAGAAGAGGGTAGAGAGAGAAAGCGGGAAGCCCAAGGGAGAGAGGGGTAATCAATGTGGCAATTGAAGTCCCCAAGGAGAAGAACATGGGAGTCTGAGGAGAGAAAGAAAGAAAGCCAGGATTCAAAAGGAGAGAGAAAGGCAGAAGGGGGATGAGTAGCAGTAGGTGGGCGATAGATGACCGCCACATGGACAGGGAGAGGAGAGAAGATCTGGACTGTGTGAACCTCAAAGGAGGGAAAAGCAAGAGAGGGAGGAATAGGAAGGGTTCGGTAACGGCAGAGAGAGAAGAGCAGGAGCCCCATACCTCCACCCCTGCCATCAGGGCGCGGAGTGTGGGAGAAGGAAAGGCCACCATAGGAGAGGGCAGCTTCCAGAGCAGAGTCAGACTGAGTTAGCCAGGTCTCAGTTATAGCAAATAGGAGCAGAGAGTGAGAGAGGAAGAAGTCATGCACAGAGAGGAACTTGTTTGAAAGGGAGCGAGCATTCCAAAGGGCACAGGAGAAAGGGAGAGAGGAGGGAGGGTGGCAGGGGATGTGTATGAGGTTGGAGGGGTTGACACCAGAATGAGTAGAGGTTGCAATTGGCAGGCGAGGACGAGAGCATGTAGGAATAAGGAAGGGACCAGGATTGGGAGAGATATCCCCAGAATCAAGGAGGAGAAGCATGGACAGAAAGAGAATGTGTGAGGATGATTTGTAGGGGTGAGTTTTAGTGCAGGGGTATCGCTGTGGGTTGTCAGAGTGCGCAGGTAGGCAAAAAGAAGTTCATTTGAACTGAGACGTGGTGAAGAAAGGAGAGATGAAGATATATGAATAGAGTAAAAGATATAAGGAGGCTGGTTGAAGGAAGTGCATAATTTGAAAAGAAGTGAGGTCACAGCAAATAAAAAAAAGTAAAGGTGGCATCACAGCAATCGTTAAGTGCTGAGATGTGTAGTATCCTCCTTTCCAGCGTAGATCAAAAGCAGGAATCAGAAGCAGTAGGTGTTGTCCACTTTTCAACTTCTTTTTGAACTTCCTTTATAAACTTCATCACTACTTTAATCATTTCTACTTAAAAGCATTTCTGCTTAAGAGCATGGCTGCATATATATATATATATATATATATTTTTTTTTTTAAGTATGAAAGTAAACTTGCATATTGAAGGATTTTGCATTTGGAGTCAAATGTTTCCTTTCTGACAGCACAATATTTTTTCTACCTAGAACACAAACATATTATGCCCATATTTATTTATTTTCATACTGCATGGAGAGTATATGCACAGGAAAAAATCTAGAAGGAGGGTTCAGAATGCTAAGGTTTACTTAAATACATTGAGGCTATATTGAATGCTGGCTTGAGATTGTTCACGTACTGCATCAAAGCATGCAACACTGCCCCAATATATGTCTCATGCTGAACACATTTGGTGTTGTAGTTGGATGATTCTCATCTTTAATGGGACTTGGTAACAGGCATAGGGGCTTATTCAGTAAACTGAGATAGTGCCAATCCAAAGCTTCTACATGAAAAAGCTCCTTTCGTCAATGGGTTTTTCCATGCGATTGCTCCATATCAGCGCCATTGCAGCTTAAGGCCACGGTCCCAGTGCTTTCTACAGCGCATGGCTTAGCGTGCGCTGTGCATACAAGCACCGCCCCCCAATCAGCCCGGTCCCAGTAGGTACCTTCACGCGGAAGGTGCAGCCACGCTCTACTGCAAGTTTTTGCAAATACAAAAAAATTGTACTTGTGACAGGGGCCTGGCCACGCCCCCACTGGCGGGTCAGCCAATGAGGGTGAACCAGCCGCGTGAGGTCATGGCAACACCCCTGCAAAACCCCCACCATGCCCCCTCCCGTTGCAATCTCTCCCTCTCTCCCAAGACCGCAGATCGCGGTGAAGCGCTGTGCACGCACCGCCCCTCCGCCGGGTGCACACTGGGACCGCAGACTCATATTTATTAATTGGTGCTATTCTGTAAGGTACTTTTGAGCAAGGAAAACGCCTTACATCCTATACAAGTGAGTATTCAGATGAATTGGACATTTTCATATATATTTTCTGTGCTCACTGGCCTGACTCTTATGCCTAAAGGGTCAACATGCTGTAATACACTTACCCACTGGCAATCGTTACATGCAATTATCTACCATAAATCATAGCATCGAATATAAGTTTACCCTTTTCTATGGATATTGTTTGGGATGCTTCCCTTTACAATGCATTGAATGGGAACCAGAAATGAAATAGCTTATCATACCAACAACCTTTTGCTTGATATGAAAATGTGGTTCCCTGCACTGTGCAAGGCTATCAATGAGGATATGAGATATAATACGCATACAGTACATAATTAAAAAATAATTCCAAGCATAAGTGTACAAAGCCCTTTGACAGGTTGCATTCAATTGAATTGATGTGCAAACAGCATTAATAATTTGCACTTAAAATACAATTAAAATAAACCTGTGATTTGCAATAGAATGTCTCAATTGGAACACACTACAATATACATGTGTTATTGGGTACTAATGAAGTCATTGGCAGCTTCATTGATAAAAAATAAAAATAAAAGAGAAGGGAGCACTCTCACAATACCAGTAAAGCTGCCACGGGTGCTAACTGGGGCATAGATCATAAAGAGTTCATGCTACACATGTGAGAATAGAAAAAAAAAGATACTACTTTTGTGCAAGAATGTATAACAGATCTTTGCTGAAGCTGTACTGGATTCCTGTTGTGCTCAGCATCAGTGTCAGACATGTAAACGAATTCAGCATGAAGGCAAGTTCCTTAATGAGAGTAGGATTAAGATGCAGGGAACTAAAGCAGACACAGAGTCAAAGAGCTGTTGTAAATCAGCATCAAAGGAGGCATTGATAAAAGCATGTGTTCAAAATTAACCCATTAGGGTCCAGGGAATTAGCGTTGTCACAATTGTTGACTCGCAGATCAGAGTTATAATCTACAATGTATCAAATGTCCCAAAGGGCTCATTTGTAATCAATATGGGAACAGTGACTGGGCATCGCTATCCCATACTGTATTTGTCAAATCCAAACAAGTTCTTAGAGAAACTCTTCAGTAAAGGATTAGATACACTTGAAGAGCTATAAAGGGGTGTCTATCATTGGGACAGGTAATAGAAAGGGCAGGCGCACAATTATGAGTCAACAGGGGAAAGTAAGACCACAATATTGCACAATATTCCAAGCACCCAATTGTAATATGCCACCTTGAAGTCAACCTATCTATAACTTCAACAAAGCATAAACAAGAAGTCCTCGCTATCCACCATTTCACTCTACAGCGAAAGGCATATCCAACGCTTTACAATGCCACCATTTGGGCCGTTTTTCGACGCCAGAATGCGGTATCCAACACCTGAATGCGTTATCCACGCTCACCGACACTGATTAACATGGGACTCACTTTACAACGGTTTCACTATCCAACGCTACTTCCAGAACGGATTCTGTTGGATAACTGAGGACTGCCTGTATAGGATAAGTCCTTATTAGGGCATCTTGGTGCAAATATTTCCAGATCATAGATCCATTTGTTTTTTCACTGAAGTAACAGTTTGTAGGTGTCTCCACCTCTGTGTGGACATTTGACTTGATCTATTGTCGTGTATTGAAAATTATAGAGTTGATAACTAAGTTCCCCCCAAAAAATTACAACAGGGGCAGGACTCTTGTCTTTCAAATGGTTTCCTTATAGTAGAAATATGCTTGGTAATTCTTTCACCTAATGTGCAATTTGTCTTCCCAATGTGATAAAAGCTGCATGGACACTTAATAATCTTATAAACTCCAGTCCTCAAGGTCCACTAATAGTACAGGTTTTAAGGATACCCTACCTTCAGCACAGGTGATTCAGTTAAAATGATTGGGCCATTTGAGCTAATGAGAGGATAGCCTTAAAACCTGGACTGTTAGTGGTCCTTGATGATTGGAGTATAACCAACTGAGATAGATAATAGATGTACTGTATATGTGAACATTAGATAATGTTTTATCTGGTATCTTTTCTCCTAGTGTGGGTGGGCAATGACAGGTTATGCATCCATGGCACACAACGTATTCCTTCTTTGAAGAGGTTGGTAAACCTTGTGAGCAGTATTGCTGATAATTCTCAATAGGATCTGGGCTGTTGAATAAAAGGGTTTTATTGTAATTTAAACCAATCATTGGTTTCCTGGTAATAGTGTTGCCTAAAGTTCAATAATTTGATTTTATATACCTGTGCTTCTTGAGAGCAAGCATAAAGTCCTTAGTAATTGTGGAAAACTTTGTTGCCACAGGTAGTCTATCAAGGGTCTGTTTAGTCATTTTAGACTTTAGAAGAGATGGTCTATCTTGGTACATACTCTTCTCAATCAAGGTTCTAGATCAGCCTCTCTCTATGAATTTTTGGGCCATGTTCAATTCAATTTTTCTGTCATCACTGTCACTGGCTATTCTGACCACTCTAAGATATAGTGAGTATGGAAAACCTCTTTTCAAAGAAGGGGGATGGAAGCTTGATGCTCTCAGAAGTGTGTTTCTGTCTGTTGGTTTGGTGTAGAGACTTGTGCTAACATTACCGCTGGTTTTCTTGATACATACATTGAGAAAATGAATGCCCTCTGTATTGTTATTGCAAGTTAATTGGATAGGGGAGTCAAGTTTGTTTACCGTTGTCACCAGCGGCGGATTTCAAAATCTGCCACCACTAGGCACTTGCCTATGTTGGCCGCCTCCTTCGGCCTATGTTGGCCGCTCCACTTGCCTATGTTGGCCGCTGCTTCTCTCCTGATCCTTTGGAACCCCAGCGTCAAATGACACAGATGATGTCACCAATGAGAAGTCACACGGCAGTGCCTTGACATGGAAACGCGACATCATGATGTCACGTTGCTATTACAATGAGACGCCATGTGAGGCTACGTTGGTGATGTCACATGGCATTATTTGAGCAGGAGGGCCACAGCAAGGAGGCGGCAGACACAGGCAAGTGCCTTCCCATTAGGTCCGATAGGCCAGTGAGCACGGCAAAAGCATATGGTGGGAAAAAAAAATGCCGCTCCCAAATTTTGCCGCCCAGGCCTAATGGGCCTAACGGGAAATCATCATTAAATATTTCTGCAACTTTCTCTGTAAGAAAACAGCAGTTTTTCTTTTTCTTTCTCTTCTTCTTAACATTGGCAGAATCCTGACACCTCATGAGAACTGGGCACACACTTTTCCTCTTCCAGTTAAGAACCTATTTTCTTATTCTTCTTTCTCTTCTTTTTTGTTTAATCTCTCTTTTCCACATGGGGAAGTCCCATTTTTCCCTAGCACACGTTTATTCTGCTGTTGCAGTTGCTGGAGAAATGGTTCCTGTTGTTGTTGCAACTGCTCCCATTCCAGCTGCATTCACTGAAGCTGTTCCAGAACGTAGAAAAATGGCTGCTCCATGTGGCCGGGCTCATTACATGCAAAACAAAATAATTCCTTCATTCTGGTACTTTAGGTCTGTTCTTTACACTGACCAAGTGAATCCCAGTTATTCTCAGGCTGTCCCTCTGGGAAAATGAAGCCCTGCTACCTAGCAGACTTGTGAAGCCGCTCCCTTGCAGGCTTGTGTAGCTTGGACTTTTGGTGCCGGGTGAGAGTCCCAGCTACTTCCAGTCAATCCCTCTGAGAATATGAGCCCTGATTCCCTGCATACTTGGAGCTTTTGATTTGGTGCTGGGTGTGACTCCCAGCTGCTCCTAAGGCAAATCCTCAGGGAAGTGACAAAACAGAAGGTGGGAGCTCCAGTGATTAATCACAATAATAAGTGCAATAAAGTGCAATATAATAACAGTGACAAACACAATCAATAGTGAATAAAGTAACACTTAATGTACAACATTCGTGACCACAAAAGTGTATTTAGAAATGCAGCTCAAAAACCTTTTATGGACGGACTGTAGCGTCCACTTGGTAGAAGTTGTTCTCAAAAAGTAGGGGAGCGCAGGTATCAGTGTAGTATATGAAAGATAATAAAACACAACATGGTGCAATAACGTTTTTAAATCAAGTGAAATGTGCTGGAAGAAGGTCTCACAAATGGGGACTCACATGATTCCAATAATAAATAGGCAAATCCAAAACTGTGGCAGATGATGAGCAAATGCTCTGTCTACAGTATTGTAGCCCTGTGTAATTTTGGGGTTACATGTCTCTCATTCTGTGCAGTAATTCCTGTTAAGAGGGCAGGTTTGCCAGAAGCCATCATGGAGGTTTGCCCTCAAAACCTGTGATGTGTCGAGTGAAGCAAAGGAAGTGACAGCATGCTCTGTGTCCAGTGAAAGTGACACAGGGGTGGGTCTTTCTGGAGCTATATAATACGCATCACTACCTAAAGTTAGCAAAAGCTGTGTTATGTCTGGGTCAAGTGTCTGATGCAAGAGCTGTGAGTCTGTGCAGCTCAAGTGTCAGTAGTTTGCAGAGTGACAAGCTGACCCCACACTGTGTCCAGGGCTCTGGCACAGATGGTAGCCCTCCCTTAGGGGAGAGGTGGCAGAGATATCCCTGTCTCTATTACAGAGTCAGGAGGGAACTTCCTTGAGGTGTGCAACTATGCTGATGTGTGGCTAAGTACCAGCGGCTATGATGGGCAGTCTGCCATGTATGATGACAATAAAGATGCCCTTGATTCAAAGACCCTTCTTGCCTGAGACTGGAGTTAATCAGGAAGAAGATGCACCCAGGAGTTCTCTTCCAGAGACTCCTCCCTGCTATCGCCCCAAACACTCCACCGGAACTACTGTACCCTGCTAAAAGTTTGCAATGAAATCCAGTGTGGAATGGAACGGGGACAACTCACTGGTGCAATATTCCTAGATTTTGCAAAGGCTTTTGACACAGTCGATCATGCTATCCTGCTTAACAAACTCCAGAGCTCTGGAATAGGGAAACATGCTTTAAACTGGTTTCAGTCCTACCTATCCCAACATGTGTCCATCTCAGGCCCTAACTCCAACCCCCTGGATATCACCTGTGTGTCCCGCAAAGCTCTGTTCTGGGGTCCGTACTCTTCTCAGTGTTCATTAATGATCTTCCCACAGCTTGTAAGGAAGCCTCAATACACATGTATGCAGATGACAAAATCCTATATGCACACAGTCATAGCCTCTCTGACCTTCAACACATACTTCAGTCTGACTTTTTGAGACTCGAAAACTGGATTTCCCAAAACAAACTGTTTTTAAACACTGACAAGACTGTAACAATGGTATTTGGGACCAAGACTAAATTTGTAAAGCTTCCAGTGACTGAGCTCCTGATTAGAACCAACGCTAACACCACCCTAACCCCTGTCACTAGTTTTAAATACCTGGGCTTATGGTTTGACTCCCACTTAACATTCGGGATGCACATTGATACCCTGACAACCAAGACCTATGCCAAACTAGAGGTACTTTACAGGAACAAATCCTCCCTAAGTCGCCTGGTCAGAAAGCGTATCGCACAGCAGATGCTAATGCCAATTATTGACTATGGAGACATAGTATATGGCTCGGCTCCTCAAACCCACCTTAGCAAACTTGACACCCTCTACAATTCAATTTGTCGTTTTGTTCTCCAATGCAACTACAACACACATCACTGCGAAATGCTCAAAGAACTAGATTGGTCAACATTAGAGTCTAGACGCAAAGTTCACCTT
Source organism: Ascaphus truei (assembly GCF_040206685.1). NCBI lineage: Eukaryota > Metazoa > Chordata > Amphibia > Anura > Ascaphidae > Ascaphus > Ascaphus truei. The sequence goes on from NC_134483.1 coordinate 350,944,332, forward strand.
TCCTGTCTTGCCTTTAAATTCTTCACGGGCAAGCTACCCAGCTACCTGAACAAGCTCCTCACCCCTACCACCTGCAGCACTTATCACCTGAGATCAGACTCCAAAAGACTATTCATGGTCCCAAGGCTCAACAAAGTATCCGGACGTTCCTCCTTCTCCTTCCGTGCACCCCAAAACTGGAACAACCTACCAGAGACTCTCACATCCACCACCAGTTTAAGTTCTTTCAAATCTAAGGCTGTCTCACATTTTAACCTGGTCTGTAACTGTTTCATACGCTCATAATATATATTTTCTTTAACTGTGCATGCAATGTCTTGTATATAATGTACAGTATACCCTGTTCATTTATGTAACTGTACTTGTAACCATGTTCTATTTGTTTTACTCTGTGCCCAGGACATACTTGAAAACGAGAGGTAACTCTCAATGTATTACTTCCTGGTAAAATATTTTATAAATAAAATAAATAAATAATCGTGGGGATCTGGAAGGGATGGAGGTCCTGTACCAACTGTGATTAGAACTCAGCACTACCTCACACGCTTGTCATGATGAAATCCCCACTACCAACGAGCGGGAGACTCAGGAGTCCTGTGAGCCAGCAGGTGCACCACATAACACAACATGTAACGGGGGGCAGTTTCTCACATAGGGGTCAGGATCAGAAGGGCCCAGGGAAACACCGTTACAGTAGATAAGTGTAATTCCCACTTAGGTGCAGTTTTTCTGACTCATATGGTGTAATCTCACTTGTATGGCAATGTCAGTGGCAGTGTGGAGTATTTGCAAACAAGAAAGCCAACAATAGTGGAATCCAGTAGGGAATAAAACAAACTTTACATACAGATAAAATAAACACTTACATGTTGATATATTCGTGTTTATACTCATGGAGTATAAAGCACATAACAATCTGGTGTGTGTCAAAATAGGGTACTCTTGGCAGCCTCTGTCGCCGACCTCTCGTTCATGACGCGTCACTTCCAGTCTGGGATGCGTTTCGGCAATGATTGCTTATTTACTTTATATTTTAGTTTTTCAAAATTCCCAAATAATATCACAAGATAAACATTTTCATATCTACACTTGAAAGTATTATTCACAAACTGAACTACCTTATTTCAGAATTTGGAGATTTTGCCACACTCCCAAAAGCAGTGTAATACATCCGCATTCCCTTGTTTGGATTTTACACAAGACCCTTCTTCCTTTTTAGTTATGTGTGCTCTATGCCATGGAGAAATGTAGGCCCTGTAGGCCCTGTTTATTAGTTTAAGTTGCACTTCTTGTACAGTAGTGACGCTCCACAAAGAGATTTAAGAAATCTGAATTTGAAAGATTTTGCTAAATGAATGGAATCATCTATTACATTCTTCTCCCATATGTTAGGATTTATAGTTCTAAGTTCGTTAACCAAGTGTCTAGCCTGCAGGGAAGAGAAAAAAACGTGAATTTGGTATTCTGAAGTCTGCTTTTAACTGCTCAAATGATTTGACAACTCTTAGTCCATTCACTAACAATTCCAATTCCCTTTTTTTCCCCTCAGATTTCAAAATTGCTATTCGATAGAGCCAGTGTAAAGTGTGGATTATTCATTAAAGGTAAGTATTTGGATGAAAGACCTATTAGCACCCATGTCTTCCACATAAGAGACCATGCTCTGAATGTATCTTTGAACAAGATTATCTTTTATATCTTTAGGAAGGTCTGTCTCCTTTCCATGAAGTAGTAGGGCAACTAAGAGTGTGGCTTGAAAATTCTCTTTCTAATTTCCCCTTAATAAAGTTATTCTTTCCTAATATCCATCTGTAGCATACCTAAACATTGGAATTCCATAAAACAATGGATTATTAGGGAGATCTATTCCACCTTTTTTCTGGGAAGAATTTATTTTTCTAAATCGATTCTTCTGTTTTTTATTTCTCCATAAAACATCTATAACACTCTAATTTAATATGCTGACATCCTTACTTGAGATCAATCATGGGAGTATTTGCATTGCATTGCACCCTTGGGGGTATGCTAAGTTATGTTAGTGGTTTCAGGATTCCTACAGAGAGTTAAGGAGTTAAATCCTGGTACTGTCCCTTAGACATATGTTGCAGTTAGTTTATGCCAATGTTGCTAAGTAACTAGGCAGGTGCCTAGCTACTCCTAGTTTCAAGAACATGCTTGAAGGTCCACCTAATAGAGCAGTGGTTTCCAACCTTTTTTTGGTTAAGGAATCCTAACTGAAATTCTGAGGAACCCCCAACCATCTCTAATATCAACTCTGTGATCAGATGCATTGTAAATTCTTCTGTATTTGATACCATTTTTAAATGATCAGAAAATTGCAGGAAACCCTTAAAGGGATGCCTGGGAACCCAAGGGTCCATAGGAAGCCTGGTTGAAAAACACTGGGATAGAGGGTGACTCAGAATAGGTTAAGCCCTTCACTTATTCTACCCAGTTACAGGGGATAGTGATGTTACTTATGATATATAAATTAGGGATGTGACATTTCACCCTCAAATCTTAGTGGACCCATGTGAGGGGTATCTCGAGTTCTAGTCAATTCTATAATTAAGGGTAAGCACATGCATTTCTTGTTTTTTTAGTTAGGGAAAGTATCCCAGTGAAGGGGCCCTATATTCTGGAATTGGTCACTTATCACAGCAGAATATTGGGTGTCTCATTACAGGTACACTTACACTAGAATCTGTGTTGACTAAGTCAACAGGAGGGCTGAGTCGTCCGCGATGACTTGAGGACAAAGGAACAGGCTTGTGGAGTTCATACCCCACATAATACTTAGCAGTACAGCGCCTCCATCTGCCGTAGGCTCCAGGGAAATGGAGATGAGCTTCCATGGTAGAACGGTACATATCCTCCCAGTTAGATCACACACCAGGCAGGAGGTATATTGCAAACAGGAACGGTTTATTACTACACACTTTGCAGTAACACAACAGCTACTCAGCAGTCTTCTGCTGGATACAGTCTCTGAAGCAGCATGTTCAGTCATGGATTGGATAAAGGCAACAGTTCCTTTCACTGGAGCTATAGGGGTATTCACCGGAGTGGGAATCGCAGGCTTCAGCAGTCACCGTAGCAGTGGCTTCATCACCAGAAGATATTGCGGGATCTGATTGCAAGTCTAGGACACGCACCTGAAAGGCGTCAACATCCGCAGGGAAGAGCACATGGGTAGGCCCCAATCTCAGGCTCCCAGTCGTGTAACCTGCCTTTCTCAGAGGGAAGGAACAACGACCCTAATTTTAGGCCGGCCCTGCCCTTAATTACAGCCAGAAGGCGGGCACCCGTTGTCCCAGAAACAACAGGATGTACCCCCCCTGCTGTCACTCAAGTGCAGTACCAAAGGTGAAGGGGAAAACCCCATACCAGCTACTGGCAAACCTGTAAATACCAGGGTTCACTGCCAGCCCATTGGATAGAAGAGTAGCCAGGGGTTACCCCGCTACACTTAAATTAGTTTTTTTGTAAAAAGCTATATCAGTTTTAAGTTTACACAGATGAGTTAAGACTTTCTTCCTTTTCACAGGAGAGTTAATACCACATACATTCCAGTATGTTAGTGTTAAAGCTGCAGTTCAAGCAATAGTGTACATGTGGTTTTTTTAGAGACTTAGCCGCAGAAATCAGCAGACCAAATAAACCGGTCGATCCGAGGCTGGTCCATATCTGCCCAAAAATATTTCATATATGTTTAAAATTCATAACCTATGAATCATAAAATGAATGGTAGATCGTATTCATAACTTCAAAAAATCACTTCTTGTACCACTTTGATGTGGTCCATTGTGTTGTTTCTACTGTGAATTCCCATTTGTTCTCTAGACTGGGTGAAGTCCATGTTCTATAATACAGTAGCTAATTAGTGACGATCTTTGTTAAGATCATGTAAGTGATTGGAAGTAGACTGATTGATCTGTAGTTCCTGATGTCTTCTTTGTCTCCTTTCTTGTGGATGAGTATAACTATATAATTTCTACATTGCTCTGGAATTTCCCTATTCTTCAAGTATCATATACAGAGTGAAAGGATTTTTCCTACATATTTCCAAGCTTTTTTCAAGATTTTTGTTATATTTCTATATTCCCCTGGAGCCTTCCTATTTTTCATGGTTTTGTCCCTTCTGGAAGGACACATAGTACATAATTGGTCGTTTCTTCTCACTTATCCTCTGATGGATTATGCCCTGTTTTATTTGTGTTTGCATACAACTTCATGTAGAAGTCTTCAACCCTCTTTATTATAAGTGCATTGTCTTTTATTGTATATCCATTATCTTGTTTGAGTGCAATGATTTGCTTCTTCGAAACCATAAGTTGCTGCTTTTGTCTTGTTTAAGCTTTTGTTATCTTCAATAATCTTTATGACAGTAGGGAGTCAAGGGACCAGTATAATAAAGGTTAAGCCCGGTCCCTGGCCCCTACCTGTCCTTCCTTGGGGCTTATCTGGCCACCAGAACCCGGGACTATCCCATTTTTATATGTTCGGTAGCCCCTTGAATAACTTGTAAACTGTATTCTTTATTCCCATGTGTGTCTCTGGACATGAGGAGCTAAGAAACCATTTGTGCAGCCCGCATGTTCGGAAAAATGGCTATATCTGGGACGGGAGGGAGAGGACAGGTGCAGGGAATAAAGAAGAGTGGCCAGAGATCGGGCAAAGGGCCATCGGCCCTAAAAGCAGAGCATTTGGCCTTTCCCCTAGACATCGCAGCACCAGCCCAGTGTGGAGTGTCCTCATGGCCAGGGAAGCTGTTGCTAAGCTCCTGCTGATAGCCGCTGTGCCCATTGGCCCATTGATATTTCTTTTCAAGCCCTTTAACTCTGCTCCAGCCCTGATTGGCCAATGCAGATGAGCCCTTGCATTCTGATTGGTTCCGTGCAGCATCCGCACTGTAATTGGGCACTACCATGATTATTTATGGAAGAAGGGAATCTATGTAAAGGAAACCTAACTCAGCATTCCAAAGGTTAGTCTGATCCTAGCGTGGAGGTAAACTAAGTGGTGTGCTCTGAGCCTGTTCCAGAGATGCCTGCAAATGAGGCTGTGAGCCTAACCGATTGGGAGATTTAAAAGTGCTTCTGTGGTGCGAGATTGTGAGTTGCCAGAGAAGTGTAAAGCAGGACTTTTAAATAGATTTGAAAGTGCTCAGCCATAAATTGTACCAGAGAGGTCTGGAAGGCCTCTACCCCCACAGGAGTGGAAGCAAACCCTGAGTAGGCCTTGGAAGTGGTGCTTGGAATCTAGGTAGCTAGGATTCTCCCTGTATTCCCTCTTTTGGTGAGTGTAAGCTCTGTTTGTGATTTTTGGTGCTGTGTCTGCTGGCTGTAACAGAATAAATAGAATTGCTGTCCTCTCTGATGCTTTGATCCCGGTGTTTGATACTGTCTCCCATGACAGATATTTCTGGTGGTAGCAGAGGGATCACAAGGCTCAGGGTCAGAATATTCTGAGGTATTCCAGACTGTGTGGGTCTTGACCCTCAAGACCACAGCACAAAGTGTTCCAGGCACTAAGGTTAAGGTCAGTGTTCACCTCACCCCTCCACATAGCCAGTTATTCGATGCGTGATCCAAGCCAGGTCAGGGCAACCTACTACAAGGCCTGGAGAAGGACCAAGTCTAAATCTGGTGTGACAAGCAGCGATTGAAGACAGAGTCCTGGAGCAAAAAGGACATGATCTCGGACCTCATCCAGCGGGGAGTCCCACTGCTAGAGGCCCCAACAGATCTGGGAAAAGTGACCCGTGAAAGGTCGCACCCAGCTAGGTGATTATAGTCTGTCCTCCACAGCTCCAATGAAGAAGATAGCCCCGGCATGGGGAGACCGACACCTGACCCTGCCAACCGGATCATCACCGCAATGGCCACTCTCGAGTTGCGGCCACACTGGAGCTCCAACCATATCACAGTTAAATGTTTTTTACAGATGTTAAAAGACATACTGTCCTTAACGCCAAGGACAAACAAGCAAAAGTACGCAATGGCTGTGAAAGTATCTGCTCAGATGGAGGTGTGGGGGGTCCATGCTTCTGAATGGGACCCCTCGCAGCGTTAATTCATTGGTGCTGCAACCACCGCGATCGCATGACTGCTCATGGCCATGGCACCGAGGACACTAATGTTTGCTACATCTGTACATCTTCAGTTATATGTTTGCAGATCGAATATGCAGTGCTCTGCAAGACAATGCTTATTCTTGCGTCGGGATTGCTTCATTTCTTGTCGCCTCATTAATCAATTCCAATCATCATAAATTCTTCATAATCATTTGTTAAAGTGTCCCCATGCATTTTGAAAAAGCTGAAGCAATTTCTCATTTCTAATTGAAAATCTCGTCTGTTATTCTTCAGGTTATTGATTTTCTTTGAGGTTGATTACTTTTGTCTTCTTTTTAATCATTTTTCTTCTTTCCAAATTTGCAGTCAGATATAATCTGCAGTGAACCAATCAGAGATCACGCCTTATGTCTTAACGGCTAGAGACGGTGCAGTATTCAATCAGGTGTTTATTGTTAATTTGGATATAGACAATTTGATTCTTGACCGTATTGGGTCCATTTTTGACTTGAATTCTTCTTGAATAATGAAATCATTTTATGTACGGTAGAAGTTTTCACATTCTGCAAATACTTTAATACCAATCTGTCACCACATTAATTTCTGTTGCTGTAACCATACTTACCAACTGATGTTTCATCTTTCTGATGGGCACCAATCTTTGCATTGAAATTTCCTATAACGATCTTGGTGACAATTTGTTAGAAGTCTTCCACTTCATTGTTTGCGTGACTTGATGTTGGAACATACACGTGGATTATTTGAAGCCTGTATCTCTTTGTCAACTGAATGACGATTCTGGCTGATCATTCAGCTATATTGTTTCTCTTTTTCTTGTTAACGATGAAGCCTACTCTACTGATTCTTCAATTTTCTGTACCTTTAATATAACAGATGTCTGCTTTTAGGCTTAATGAGGCCTTCATCATTTCTTCTAACTTCACGAAGGCCAATATTATAACATTTAATCTTTTCAAGTTCGTTTTCCAGTTCTTGCAGTGCTGCTTCACTAGAGAGAGTCCGGCAGTTGCACAGCCGCGGCCCCTTTTATTCTCCAACATCTCCGAATTTTTCAGTGATTTTTTCTGAATGCCACGCACCTCAACGCACTTCACCTTGTTCATGCCGTGTTCATACCGCATTCATACAGCGTTCATACCGCATACAGTATATTCAATATTACGGGGGTCATGCGGTAAGCGGCGGAAAGGCACTTAAAAAAAAAATCAGGCCTTTTTCCTGCCTGGGATTGATGCCGGAGGTCTCCGGAGCTGATACCATTAATAGCAGCACCGGAGCTCCCCGGCATGCATCCGAGGCAGGAAAAATGCATTTAAAGCCCACTTCATTACCTTAGGGGCTAACCGCTAAGGCAATGAAGGGGTTAACCTGCCGTGCCAGGTTTATTGTGGATAGCGGGGGTGGGTGAAGGGGGTATTTGGCCCTTTGTGGCTGTTTAGGGCTTGCGGGGGGGTTGCGGGTGGACTTACCCCTTCTTTACCTTAGCGGTTAAAATCGCTACGGTCATGAAGGGGTTAAGCCCTCCCGCTACCCACCCGCAAACCCTAAACAACCACAGTTGGGGCTAATTCCCCCTTCACCCACCCCCGCTACCCACAATAAAAAAAATACACACACAACAGCCCAACACAAAATAAATAAATAAATAAATAAATAAATATATAAATAAATAAATATATATATATACTGTATATATATATATACTGCTGCGGCAGAGTTTATTCTAACCTTTACCCGTCTTGCCTCGCGTGTCATTACGGGCTGGCGCCGAACGTGGCCGTGCGCCAGCCCACCCTAGCCGCATCTTCCCCTCCCCCTTCCTTTCCCCTCGCGACCCCCTGGCTGTTCCGGCCCGCTCCACGCTCCCCAAAATAAAATACCCCCTTACCTGCAGCCTCCTTCGGGGGTGCCTGGCGTCTTCGGGATGCCCGCGTCTGCCCGCACTTTGCGGTGGCGCCCGAGTTAGAATAAACTCTGCCGCCACTGTGTGTATGTATATATATATATATATATATATATATATATATATGTGTGTATATATATATATTACAGCAACAACCCCTATACCCCACTAACATACACATATATGCACATCAATGATACTATAGGCCGGCGGTGGCCCTCGGGTGTTCCCCGCAGGCCTGCAGTACCAATTCAGTGCACCCCAAAAAAATTACAACACATAAATACACCACCCTTAACAGATACAGTATAGTAATGTGCAAAATTACTATTATCCACGTATTGATAATAGTGAATGTGCCCATTTAAAATACATAAAGAACAATAAATACAATAAATACATATAGCACTCACCCATGTCCGGCTGCCACGATGAAGGCCATCCTCATCTTCATCAACACATACAGTACAATAATTGATGAAAGGTGATTAGGGGTTAATTGATCTCAGAATGTAATTGCAATGTATTGACTATGTATTTTGTTGGCAACGGAGGACAAGGGTTTTGCTGGCGATGGGGGCTTCTTATTGATGAGGTCAGTAGAACTTTAGTTATTTTATTATGTACTTAATGTGTTTAATAATGGGCAGATAATCTATTATCCCTATCTGGATAATAGTTATTTTGCACATTATTGTACTGTATGTGTTGTGGGTGGGGGGGGGGGGGGGATTGATGTATTTAATGTATAGGTCAGGTTTATTTTTTTTACATACAGGGTTGGTTCCTTTTGTTCTGCGAGAGACCTCTGGAGACCACCTGAGGTATCCTCGGGCTTCTCACGGGTACCAGGCTGCGTGGTCCATGGGGAACACCTGCGGGGAAGAACCGGTGGCCACACATCTGTGGGGGCACCGCAGACCCGTAGGGACCACCCGTGGGTCCTCAGACCCCCGTAGGAACAACCCGAGGCCCCTCAGACACCTGTGGGTCTGACCCGGGGGCCCCATACATGATTTATATATATATTTATTTATTTATATATATATATATTCAGTGTTCGACAAACCTATACATTTGCTCGCCCCGGGCGAGTGGATTTAACCCCCGGGCGAGTAAATATTGGCCCAAGCAGCACACGTTTGGTAATAGGTGGCGAGTAGATTTTTTTGTGTGCGAGTAGATTTTTTGGTGATTTGTCAACCACTGTATATATTTATTTATTTATTTATTTAGTGTGGGGCTGTTGTGTGTGTATTTTTTTTATTGTGGTAAGCGGGGGTGGGTGAAGGGAGTATTAGCCCCAACGGTGGTTTTTTAGGGCTTGCGGGTGGGTAGCGGGAGGGCTCATGACCGTAGCGGTATTAACCGCTAAGGTCATGAAGGGGTTAAGTGCACCTACAAACCTCCCCCCCCCCGCAAGCCCTAAACAACCACCAAGGGCCAAATAACCCCTTCACCCACCCCCGCTAACCACAATAAACCTGGCACGGCTGGTTAACCCCTTCATTGCCTTAGCGGTTAGCAACTAAGGTAATGAAGTGGGCTTTAAATGCATTTTTCCTGCCTCGGATGCATGCCGGGGGGCTCCGGTGCTGCTATTAATGGGTATCAGCTCTGGAGACCTCCAGCATCAATCCCAGGCAGGAAAAAGGCCTGATTTTTTTCCCCCTGTTTCCCCTGCTTAGTGCATAGACCCATAAATGAGCGCGAAAATAACGGAACATATTCTGTAAAATAAAAATAAACGCATCTGCCCGCGGTTATCAAAGTTGCGCCGATTCGGCCACATTAGAATAAAGGCGGCCGCCACTGTAGGTAGCAAGATTTAGGTTTGAATGTCAGAATTTGGAATAAATAAGCCAATATTTCAAGGGAACCTTCCACTGTGCCTCAAAAGAAAGATTTCAACCAGTGTATTTTGTCTGTGCTCATGTATGAGTGTGAAACTAGGACCCTAAATACAAAGATCATTCGGAAGCTTCAGACAAGGCAAAGAAGTATGGAGAGATGTTTGCTGGGAGAAAGGAAAAAGAATGAAGGGGATTGAAACCAAACAAAAGTGTGACATCATCACTGTGGTGAAGAAATTAAAATTGCAGTGGGCCGGACATATCGCAAGAGGAAATTACCATTGTTGGACAAAGATGGTTCCCTACTGGATTCCAAGAGAGATTTAAAACACCAAGACGATGACCAAAAGTAAGCTGGGAGGATGAAATCAGATAGTTTGTTGGAGCAACGTGGAAGAGAGAAGCTTGCAACCAGAGTACCTGGAATATCATTGGGGAGGCCTTCATCCAGCAGTGGATCAACAAGGGCTGAAGATGAGGATGATAAATATATATTTATACAACAGTAAATACTAATTAATTCTGGAGTGATACATTTAAATTGGCATACACTGGCGACACACTTTATTCGAGCTCGGCTAGTCCCACGAATTCGGGTATACCCGGGTGTATTGAGGTTTGTGACTGTTTTCTGCCCGAGTACATTGAGGTATTTTCCAGGCAGGGATTGAAGCATTTTATTCCCGCTGGCTGCAATACTGCACAGTATATATATATATACTGCATTACAATTCATGAATTTATGCCATCTGGTAGACACGCGAAGCATTGCAGCCTATTAAATCCTAATCATTATCATTTAACAGATCAGCCACCCGTCAGCCAGGCATGAACCCAGGCTGGGAAGGCAAACGCAACGGGGCTTGTCAGAGGTGAGGAGCGGCGCATTCCAGGTATCTGCCAGGTACATACTGGGTATTTGCTCGAATAAAGTGTGTCGGTGCAGTAGATAAGGAAACTTATCTTTTAACCTAATATAACAATGTGACAGGGTGGCCCTGTAGGTGAGGTCAGTTAGGAGTCCACACAGTGCATTTTAGGCTCTAACAAACTTTTTGGTGGTTTATTTCTCCACATTCACAACAAAGTATTGGATACACTGTCCCTTTAAGGCAAAAAAAAACCATACAAGAAAAACCTACTCCACGTTAGGGAGGCCAGGTACACAGCAATTGCCCTAGTTAACCAACTGGGTAGCTAGGCTATTTCCAGTTTTAAACATAACACATATGTCTGGAATTACAATATAAAAGTCCTTATCTTAGTATCTGTTAAGAGTCCCAGCTGTCTCTAGGCACTCCTTTGTTGTTGCAAGCTTGTCTGTGGTGTGGGGTTTTGCGTCCCCGCTGTTCCCAGGTAAATCCTTCTGACAAGAAGCCTGGGTCCCTGCAGACTTGGGACTTGGTTCATGCTGTGTGTGAATCCGAGCAGGGTCACAGACAAAACTCCTGTGACCTTCCTCTCTTGCTGCTTCAGGAACCACTGACAGGCAGTGGCTTCCTGCCTTTTAAACCTTGCTCAATCAGGGTTGATGTAAAAAAAAACCATAGCAGGCCTGACAGCCAGCGTGTGGTCTCCTTATCCTTGCAAAGGGAGTGAGTTAACTCTTTCCCTCCCTCACAAATGGCTACTACAATTAACTTATTTGGAACTTATTAATTGGCAACATATTCTTGATACCCAAACAACTTCACCATCACAGAACAGCTTAAACCTTAGGCCTCAGCCAGGGTGGCGCTGAGCAGGCGGGCGCGCTCATGCTGGCCTCTCTGAAACACATTGAGGCAATGTGTGTGGCCAGCGTGAGCAAGTGCATGTGCCTGCTCGGCGCTTAGCTGTTTGCAGAGCAGCAAATTTGAATTTGTCGTCCGCAAGCACGTCACGTGAGTGGGTCACCCAATGAGGGCAAACCAGCTCCGTGATGTCATGGCCGCACCCCCCCAATAACACACACCTAGCAGGCCACAAATCTCCCAGCAGAGCAGGGAGAGTGACGTCACTGTGCATGAGCGCCAGCGCGCTCGCTCCCTGCCTGGCCACAGCCTATGTCTACGATATACAATTTTTTCAGACTATCTCATTACTAAGACACTCTTAACATAACTTCAAAGCAAAAAAAGGAGTGTCATTGATATACTATACTAGGTTAAACAAAGAAAGTAAACTTTTCTCACCCTCTTGATTTTGTCAAAAGTTTGCCTACATTACTGTAATTGCTCATCTATGCCTGTAAATAACATTTCATGAAATCATGTGCTCTAACCTTACAAACATTTCTAGGTATAAAATAACATCTGGAATATTATTATTGTATTGTACAGAGGCTATAAAAAAAAGAATTGCTAAAAACTTATACACAGACTTAAATGGAATAGCACTTGTTCACTTTACTTTAATTTCCCCTATAAATAATAGAAATAGCATAAATGTTGCTGTTATTTATAGTCCATGGAAATAGAAATACGCTGTTTAATGTTACTGTAGTAAGCCAAAGAAAAGTTCCAAGCAAGGATTGAAATGTTGTATTTACCATGTAAAATGTTATTCCTGAAGGTCCAGGGGTAGTGTTTGTCAATGCAGGGTTTCTTTTACCCTTATCCCACTCTGTCCTTATCAGAAAAATAAGGGTGGGTAGCCGTGGAGTACAACAATAAAGGAGGGAGAAGGAGTAAGTTATCAAGTTATCAACTACAGTATGTTTCACTTATAAACTACCTGTTGGTCCAATAAAAGCATCACATCTTGCTCCTTCATTATTTTACTACCTGTCCCAAAAACAGAACCAATAAAGAGAAGCGACTCTGATTTTACAAGCACTTGTTAAACAAACAGTGGCATCACAGAAAAATGAGTAAACGAAGGATATCAAACTCATTCCAAGTCTCACTCTAGCCCAGATCCACAAAAGTATGCTAAGATTTAGAACACCTCAGCTTCCAATTCATATGAATGGGATTAAAGGTGTGCTGAAGCTTGGCACCCTTTTGTGCCTAGGCCTATTTTTACAAACTTACTTTAAAAAATATTTCAAATACGTTTAGGTGTCAGATTTGGATAAAAAAGCATCAAGCACCCAGGTGTCCACTTAAACATGACAAAGGCATTAGTTCGCTTTGGTCCTAGGAGGAATTACCCCTTTAACACCTTCAGTTCTGGTGGGTCTTGGAACATCCATAGCTGCGTCCCCCTGGCACTTCCTGATCATGTGATCCCTCCTGAACAATCTCAACAGGATTCCGGTGATGTCAACTAGTTTAAATCTCATCTTAAACTAACATAAAAATGAGGAAACTTATTTTTCATGACAAAATACAAAAATAACCTTTTACTGATAGCAGGAATGGTGACCAGCATTTCTAGCATCCACTAAGAAATGCATATACCTTTTTTATTAGGGTGAACAATTTTAGTTGAGAGCACATTCATTTTGTAAATGTAACAGGGTATGTCTTTTGTGCCTGTCGTTCCCCTCCCTGTTATGTAAGTCTTGCTAGCTGCAAGCTTTTAGGGTTTAATTCTATGGGCTTGTGACCCTTGCTCCTCTCTGATGGACAGAAGTAAGGTGGTGACTCATGGCCTGTGTAAACCTATCAGGGATAGGTATAGACCATGAGCCCGCCCCTTCCTCTTCCTGATGAGGGGAGTGCCAAATTTAGCCAGTCCTGCTCTGGATGGGGAACAGAGAAGTGGTGCTATTAGCCTCTTCCATCGCGGGATGAGCGTGCCCACCTTCAGCCCTGAGGCTGGAGGAACATCTGATTATACCACCAAGAGGCCCTATAATACCTGGGGTAAGCATCATCCAGAGGCCTGGAGCCTCTGAGACCCTCCTTCGCTGTGAAGAAGATCTGCAGTGAGTCCATACCATGCAATAAAGACCCTTGTTTTCACACTCCTGTCTAAGTATCAGTCCTTGGGCAGGAGGGAGACGAAAGCAATAGTTGGGGCTGATTTTTGGACACCCTGGAGCCCACTACAGCTGGAGGCGCTAAGCACCCTGAGAAAGAACCTGTCCTGATCTCCCACCATCGCAGATAAGACTCAGCTCTCCTGACCCTAACAGGTATCCGCACCACACACGTCTCTTCCAACTTTACATTTTACCCTCACAGTTACATGATCCAAGGTTTCAAACGTAATTTTGAAATTCACACTCTGGGCAATGGCGCTATAAAGATACATTTGAGAAATGGTGTAGTCAAAATCCTAAAAAAAATATGTGCTTCTGCAAATTGCAAAATGTTGTCAGGAACTCTACAACCATGAACAAAACCACTCTTCCCCTTAATTAAACGAAAAAAAACAAGTATTGAATTTCTGCCAGTTTGGCCGCATCCATACTCTGCGCGACTGCGCGTGCGACAAGAACAAAGGGCTGTACCTCTGAGACAGGCCATAGAGCGCACAATTGCATGCGTCATAAAGTGCGACAGTGCGGCCAGTTTTTTGCGAGACAAACAATTTTGTGTTTGTTGCACGGCGGCCTGGTCACGTGGGCGGTTCAGCCAATGAGGGCGTACCGCTCAAGTGATGTCATGGACACGCCTCTGCCATACCTCCCCATCGCTGTGGCTCACCGGCCACAGATCTCTTGGCTGACAGGCGCACGGGATGCCATGCGCCATGGCACACGCACGCCTACTATATCCGGAGCCTTAATGTCAATATAAGCTTTTATGGTAACTGCAATGGACTGTGATGCTTTATATTTAATATTAAGATCTTTATGCCAAAATTATACTTTAATACACCAGTTTTCAACTGTGTGCAGTTTTGGTTATGTACTAGGTTTATTTGTAGCTTACAACCTACTGTACACATGGGCAATGTTCTTAAGCCCATTGTACATTTTGTTATACAGTATAAGTTTTACTTTTTAAGAATTACATTAAAGATCCCTAAAAACTATGTGAGCAATTAAGCAAAATGTCAGGGGAACTTATTTAGTATTCTGTGAAGCTGTTTCTCCCCGCTGGACAAGATTTTAGCAACAATCATGTAAAAAGAGCTACAGTACAGTAGAAGTGACATCACAGATTATTGAATGGAGGGTGCTCTTCATATGGCTGAAGGTCACCTGTGGCTTCCCTAAACTCTGTTAACAGCAGATGTTCATCTCAATGACCTCTCCAATAACTGCTAGCTGTATCCAGATGACTACTGTAGTTGAATCATAAAATATCACATTATCCTAAAGCCTAACACCTTGTTTGTGATGTGCAGTACCTTGGTTAAGGGAACCATTAATGATGACAATACTAAGGGGGATTGGTTATTGTAGTGAGTTACAATAAAGTTGGATAAGCGGCATGCAAATTAATAGGACCAGCAAACTCTAAGACATAATAAATCCTCCTACTTGAACATTACAGCAAAAATAACACATCCATAGTTCATTTTCATAATCTTAATAACTGTGCAGTTTTGTAATTAAAATTTAATACAGAAAAGATAAACCAGAGAGGGTTAGTTATGTATCTCAAATATTACTTTCAGCTCAATTACATATTTCTACATCATTTATGACAATGTGATACTGTATATGTAGAGTATAAAGTGGATTAGCGCTGAACAGTGTATGAATAACAAATAATTATTCAGTATGTTATTATTGAGATTCAGACGTCTGATATGTTTTTATTTATTCACACCAGCTTTACACAAAAATTTGCTGTGAATTGATGCATAGGAAGTAAAGAGAAAATACACCAGTTTGTGATTTGATCAAGTAACACCCCATAGCTCTTCTTTAAATGTGCATATAATGTATACCCTGTTTATTTATGTAACTGTATTTGTAACCATGTATTATTTGTCATCTTAACTCTATGCCCAGGAAATACTTGAAAACGAGAGGTAACTCGTAATGTATTACTTCATGGTTAAACATTTTATAAATAAATTAATTAATTAAATATTTCAATTTCATTGTCCATTTGATTACCCTCAAATTATATTGTAAAAACTTCCCTTATAAAAAGGGATGAGAAGTCTTCCCATAATCACTATTGCTCATGTGTTGAAATGAAATCCTATAACTGTGAATTGTAACATTACCACAAAATATTTTGCTGGAAACATTTATTTATTTATAAAACGTTTTACCAGGGAATAATACATTGAGACCTCTCGTTTTCAAGTATGTCCTGGCACAGAGTTATAATGGCAAATACATGGTTACAAATACATAGTTACATTAAGTGAAAAGTGTTATACATGTAGCCAGGACTGGTTTCCTTGGCTAAGAGTCTGCCCCCTCCTGGCAGTAAGCCCTGGTAAGAACATGCCGCCAGGAGTTATCATGGGTTTTCCCCACCCACAGCAGCTTCAGTGAGTCACAGGGGAGGTGGTGCGACTAGGCCTGTATGTGTCCAATCAGGAACTCAGATCTGGTACCTGCTTCCCTTGTACTTAAGGAGCTGCAATACCAAATTTAGTCAGTGCCTCTACCCCCTTGAGAGAGGCTGGTCTACCCACAACAATTGTGCAGGGCTCTGCCAATCTGTGTTCCCTCCCCTAGTGGAGTGGAAGGGAGACTATACCACTTACTCCACCAGGGAGTAAGGGAAGACCAAGGACTGCTTCAGGGACCTTAGGCCTGGAGTGGAGGTCCAGGGTACATCCTGAGGTGAAGCCCCAAGAAGAACTGTCTGAGGCTGTATGCTGATCATCTGCAGTGTAACCAAATAAAGTGATCCTGTTCAAATATATCTTCCCACATAATCTATCAGGGGATAGGGAAAGAAGTTCTCCTGCAGGGATTGTCTCCATATCCCTGGGGCCTGCAAGAGATGGAGGCACTGTCACTGTGAGAAAAAATCAGTTACTACCCCAGAAGCCTGTCCTCTTCTCCCCTACTACAATGCAGGAAGCTCAGATCTACTGTGAGCCAGCAGGTATGCACCACACCACACTGTGTAATGGCAGAATCTCCCAGAGAGGGGGGGGGGGAAACATTGTGTTACATATGTAGCACTGTAAGAAATGGGGCTATAGTTCTATCCTCCTCCTGGTATAATCCCCGGTAAGGGCAGGTTGCCAGGAGTTATCATGGGTTTCCCCCACTTAAAGCACTTGCCCTGAATGGTGGAGGTAAGTCATCTGACCCTGTGTACAATCAAGAGACACAGGGGCGGTGCCTGCTGAGATCATAAAGAGCAGTGCATGTCCTATTTAGTGTGTGTTCTGTCAGTCTGACAGTGTCAAGAGAAGTGTGTTAGTGTTAGAGAGGAGAGGAGTGATCAGCTCATGAGTAGAGCTGATATAGCTAGTGAGTTATAGGTGGACCAAATACCCCTCACCCTGCTTAGGGGGTGAGGGAAGAGCTAGCCCCACTCTGGATGCCCTTTGGTCCAGAGTGGCGGTAGGGATCATCACAAGGGAGAACAGTTAGTGGACTGTGCATCAACTGTACCTGTCGGCTGCTGCTGCTGCCCAAGAGAATAAAGAGTCTGCTGGTTTTAAAAGATAACCTTGTGTGAGACTGGAATCTCTCATCCCTGTGGGGAATCTTTGTGGTAAGGATTCCACCCTGCATTCCTGGGGCTTACTATAGATGGAGGCGCTGCACCATTGAACGAGAACGAAGGCATCCACCCCAGTAACCTGTCCCTGTTGTCCCCCATGTCATCGCGGGAGACTCAGGCCCTCCTGTTGCCAGCAGGTATGCACCACACAGAGACATATAGCCAGACCCCAGAACACCTTAGGGGGCCCGATCTGCGATTGGGGGGGATAGATGGGCTAGACATACATTATATACAAGACATTACATGCACAGTTAAAGATATATATTATAGGCGTATATAACAGTTACAGACCAGATTAAAATGTGAGAAAATAAAATATGAGTTGACAAGCACTCAAACATTTTTGACATTTTTTTTTACTCTTTTGCTGCCAGAACTCCAGGCGCAACAGGGTACTACTGGACTTCCGCGATCGGGGCACTGTGATTACTTGAGTAGCGATCTCCTGGCTCTGGAGAGCATCACAGTGACTCCAATGGAGCAATGAAAGAAATTTCTCTTTAGGAAATGAATAATAATCACAATGTTCTCTGAACGTCACAAGGACCCATAGAGTGAAGGCCCTTGTGATGTTCATGGAAAAAACAAATTGCAGCTTAAGAGTTAGTTTCTGAGGAGCATTATCTACCATAAGATTATCATAGGACAATTTTATCTATTTCGATAAAATGTCATTTTTTTAGAGCAGAATGCAGTCATGTCCACGTCTGGTAAAAAGTCTAACAAATATTTCTCGGGACTGAATCAAGGAGAACTTAAAATTAGTTATTTTAAATCTAAGACTGTCTCCCATTTTAATCTGGTCTGTAACTATTGCATACGCCCATAATATATATTTTCTTTAACTGTGCATGCAATGTCTTGTATATAATGTATACCCTGTTCATTTATGCAACTGTATTTGTAACAATGTATTATTTGTCTTAACTCTGTGCCCAGGACATACTTGAAAACGAGAGGTAACTCTCAATGTATTACTTCCTGGGAAAATATTTTATAAATAAATAAATAACTTGATTTACTTTAATGTATTCATTTTGTTTAACAGTAGCATAAGAAAAACGGAAAGAAAAAGCTAATAATATACAATTTTTACTTTTCATAATGTGCTTTCTGGTCCTGTGCTTCCATAATTTAAATGTATGGAAATGCAAGAAAAGAAAGCAGAAAAACATTACCTGTTCAGGTAATATGGGAACGTTTCTTCCCACTAAAACTAGGAATAGTATTTTGTGCTAGCAAAGTGCAATCTATAAGTGTAGCCAAGGCTGGTCCAGACTGCCACTCTGCCTCCTGTCATGTAAGTCCTAGTAGCTACAGGCTATGATAGGCTCTCCTAGGGGCTTTTGACCCCCTCCTGCTACTCTCTGAGTGACAGAAGAGGCAGTGACCTGGTGTTTGTGTGTAGCCAATAGTGGTGCAGACACTAGGCCCTCCCCTTCCAGATCTCAGACAGGAAGTGCCAAACCGTTAGTCAGTCCTAGTCTGGAGGTTGAAGAGATTGGTAGGGCTATGAGCCTCTCCCATAGGGGACAAGCGTGCCCCACCCCCCAGTCCTTTGGGGCTGGGGGAACATCTGATTGTTACAGATGACCCTATACTATCAAGGGGCCCAGCACCATCCATAGTACTGGAATCCTATAAAACCCTGCAATGCTGTACTACCATTATATGCAGTGACTGCAAAGAAAGCCCTGGTTCTTTTATACCTCTGCCTGAGTGTCAGTCCCTGGGCAGAAGGGGGAAGCATATTTTGGTGGGGGCTGATCCCTGGATCCCTGGAGGCGCTAGCATCCTGAGAGAATCTCAGCGATCATCAAAAGCCTGTCCTGATCTCCACTTCACCGCAGATCAACTCAGCTCTCCTGACCCACACAGGTATGCGCACCACAAACCCCTGTAGCTAGCAGTACATCTCCTAGAGAGTGGGGGTAACAGTGCTACATATATAATCACAAAAAAGAGGAAAGAGAAGACAGAATTCACTCCCACCTTTTTTGTTCTTGTAGCACATGAATGCTTTGAACTTAATGTAAGCACATTTTTCTTTTTTAATACCCACAGGCACCCTACCTGACTATTTATATAATGTATGTTGCTGTTAATGTGATCCTTGGAACCCATGTGTGTGCCCAGCACACAGAGCATGGAGCCAAAAGTCATAGGTTTAACACGAGTGTTAAGGAGGATTGTTAAGATATTTTTGGAAACGGAGATATAGACATGGCGAGCATTAATATTGGAGTTGGATTTCAATCCTTCACGCATGTGAACAAAAAAACTAATTTACTAACATATAAATAAGTCAAGCATTTTATATATTTATATGTGCGGCTTGGATGAGTCTCTTACATCAGATATAAAAAAAATAGCTTACACCAAAAAGGTAACTGAAGAATGATGGGATTATAACATTAGCAATTAAAAAGGGCCTGACTGAAAATTCAATTGTTCCCATACGCATCAATTATTTTTTCCCCTCTATATTTCATGAGAAAGAACATTAAGCTTCCTCAACCTGAGAAAATCAGCAGTGCAGAACAACTTTCCCTGACATTGAAATGCATGTAGCGCCGTATCATCATCTCTTACAGACGGGAAGTCTGTGTAACTCCAGTTGCATGGAAAGTGCTATATGACATGAGAAACGAAAAGAAGATATTAATATTTAAAAATGTGCTTAATTTTTTTTGTTTGTTTCTTCTTCCAAGCTGAGCAGTTCTATAAAAGTGAATAACTCGTTGCAAAAGCTGTCTTTGTTATAATAAATGACAACCTTTCTAACAAATATCATGCAGAGGATTTTTCACTTAACTATATTTCCAGTGAGATTGTTAGAATAGTTTGGACAGGTTTAAAGGCTTCCCACTGAGATTCAACCAGCTACCTGACTTATTTATGAAGCATTTATCACTTCTACTCTGTAGCCGTACCATTTTCCTCACAAGAGAATATGCTACTTTCTTTTATGATTAGTTTTGCTTATATACAATACTTTCATTTGCAGCTTCAACGTTAAATAGTAAACTGTTGTTAAAAGCTTCCATATAAATGTTTTAATATAAACTTTTGTTTGGAAGTTTATAAGCATACTGACATTAAATATTTACTGTATGCTCAATATCCAATACATGTAAAACATGGTACAGGACATATAATTATTATTTTCCTAGTGCATATCAGAGAAGGCAATTTGTCTTATTTTATTACCTCAAACATAACACTCCAATCTGTTTGCAAATGTAAATGCTATCATTTTCCCCATATGGGCTGTAAACCAAGAAACTGTGTCCGGCCATACTATAAATTTCAATTATTAAGACAAGAAGAGAATATGGTAAATACAAAATAACCATACAGACGTAGCCAGCTTATCTCCAACCTGCCCCAGCACATGTGCTGGTGAACCGCGGACCAAACATGGAGTCTTCACCGCACAGTGCTCGGCAGGGGGGAATTGCCCATCAGGATTAACACAGTTGGGCTCCTGAATGGGACTGCCGGTGTGTTAATCCTACTGAGTCTGGAAGAGCTATGTAGTGAGAGCAGACAGAATAGGTCACTCTCTCTGCGCATCTCTCACAGGCGATCGCTCTGCTTTTATTATTATTTTAATAACATATTATTGAAGCAGGGGGTCTCCGAAGCTGAACCACATTAATTTCAGGTCCAGGGACCCCCTGCTTATCGAGTTACAGGCCCAAGTAAGGGGTGCCGGTATCGCCGCAAAGTTTAAATGTCCCGGGCACATGTCACAGGAGAATTAAACATGCAGGGAGATACCGCACCCCATACTGGGGCCTGTATCAGAGGAATCAGGGGGTCCCCAGGGCTGAAACTAATGCTGTTCAGCTCCAGAGACCTCCTCTTCAATACTATGTCATTAAAATAAAATAATAGCAGCTTCATTACCCTAGTGGCTAGCTGCTATGGTAATGACAGGGATTAACCAAAGTACCTTGTTTGTTTGGGGTAGAGAGGGTGGGTGAAAGGGGTAGTTTCCTCAGGGTTTGTTGTTAGGTCTACCGGGAAGGTTGTGGGAGGGGCTAAACCCTTCATTACCTTAGCGGTAATGTAATGTTTTTTTAATGTTGCCCATTCATTGCCATTGCGGCAATCCTTAACCACATTGTGGGCATAGCTTACCAGAGTGACAATCAATAGGTAGAGGGGGATGGGAGTAATTGCCCTGGGGAGGGTGATTAAGCCTCCCAGGTGGGTAGTGGGAGTGGGGATTAACCCCTTAATTATCATAGCGGTTAATAACTGCCAAGTTGATTAAGGGGTTATAGACCCCTCACTGCTGCGTACCAACGTCATGACGTCAGTCTAGTCCTGCCTCCCACCTGACGTACGTTTTCGCAGAAGCGCTTTATCAAAGGTGACGTTGGTACGCAGCAGTGAGGGGCTGAGCACACCGGAGTGCCGGTAGGACTTACAAGTCGCCGTGATGCAGGTCTGACACTTTTAACTTGCTACGAGCCTTCATCTCTAAAGATTTATGCTATACTATTTACGCATTGCGCAAAGAGATATGTCTAACACCACTTTACCAGGGTGTTAGCAGTTATATGTTAGGCTGTCTACTTAGACTGCTTCACTTGGCATTACATTTAGCTAGTATTTTTGCTGATTTACCAGCTCTTGGCTACATGTTTCAGTTACCCTATCTGCTTGCAATACCTCTGTTCCTGATTTCATTTATATATTGTGTGATAGCTATTGATCTGCTTGTTACTGACTATATGATTTAGGAGGCTATAAATTGATACGGATTCGATCCGTGCCTCTGAGCTACTTAAACACATTATAGTTGTTCTACATGTTTATTTTTAAAGCAGTATCTCGCTATTTGAAGTTGTGATAAGGGGCTATTAATTGATACGGACTCTGATCCGTGCCTCTATGCATTATACACAATTTGTGTGCCTATATAGAATAGCTATCACATTTGGTAACCATTGATTATTGGAGGAACAAGTATATGTCTTACAATTATACATAAACGATCAGTCTGTATGTTACCTGTTCAGTATATACAGGTTTCTTTTAATTCTCACTATTAGTGCTGTACCCAAGAGTTAAGCATCAAGGTACAATGTTACATTATACCTAAGTTGAGATACCCTACATAGATGTTATACACTTCTGAATGTACTGTAAATAGAGTTACCGAATTTTTCACAATGTACCAATAAAGAAGGGACACTGAGCATACAGCAACTTGAGATTTTTTCATGCAGGCTCCTACTTTGGTAATCAGTCAGGACTCTAGATCATATTCAAAAGAAAGCCTCAAGTAATCACTATATACATTCAATTACCATGGTTCACACAAGGTACAGGTACACCTGCTGCATCATATTTCTACCTTCCTCAGCCCACTAGTTGTTGGCATTTCTCCCAGACTTTTCATCTTTCCAGATTTCTTTGTACAATATTTTGACTGTGCTGTTTGCTGCTATATTTGTAAATGTAAATATGTGGTCTGTGAAATGGAGTGGTTTTTTCTACACAGCTAGATTCTTATCTTGACTATTTCTTACTTCTATATTTCCTTGCTTCACTGTCTTTTTGCAGTTCTTCCGCTTTTGCATTTAACCAATTCAGTACCAGCTTCTGCAATTACTAGGCCACATACAAAAAAATAAACAATATGAGCAAATGCAAGATTTTAACGGTTTCTTTTATTGCTTGGTATTACGAGAGCATTATTTCAATTTCAATTACCTCAACTCTGGTAATGATTAATGTAGTTTGTGCTGTAAGGCCTAGATTCACAAAAGAATGCTAAGATTTAGCATGCTTTTACTCCAATTCTAATGAATGGGAGAGAATGTGTGCAAACGCTTAGCATCCTGTTGTGGATCTGGGCCTAAGAGGTCAGCATCATCTTATACTATATTAGTGAAAGCACTGTATGCCTGTCTGGATGTCCGGTGTCCCTAGGGGAAATCTCATTGGTCCCTTGGGCCGCCCGCCCCCGCACACCTCTCATTGGCCTGAGGCGGAGTGACGGGCCACACACACACACACACACACACACACACACACACACACACACACACACACACACACACACACACACACACACACACACACACACACACACACACACACACGGTAGTGGGGGGTGTTACATACATTAGCTTGGGGCGCGCCCCCTTGGGGGGCGCACGATTATGTAGGGGGGGCACGAGCAGCTTGCAGGGAAACCTGGGGGCGCTCCGTGCTGCTGCTTCTATGTCTGTGCCTTGCAGAGGGGGCGGGGCCAGAAGATCCGTGCTGCTGCTTCTATGTGTCTGTGTCTTCCAGAGGGGGCGGGGCTTCTCTCTGCACACAGACAAGCCCTCCTTCTCTTCCTGTCTGCTTCCTGTTTTCAGCAGCATGGGGGGCTGGGGGAACGGAGCATGTCACCCCCCCAGGTGAAATTGTGGACTGATTAAGTGTGTGTGTGTGTTGGTGGTGGTGGTGGTGGTGGGTGGGGGGGGTGACTGAGTGTGTGTGGGGGGGGATTGAGTGTGTGTGTGTGTGGGGGGTGGGGGGGATTGAGTGTGTGTGTGTGGGGGGGGGATTGAGTGTGTGTGTGTGTGTGTGTGGGAAGTGTGTGTGTGGGCGGGATTGTGTGTGTGTGGGGGGGGGGATTGAGTGTGGGGATTGTGTGATTGTGTGTGTGGGGGGGGGATTGTGCGGGGGGGGATTGTGTGTGTGTGGGGGGGGGGATTGTGTGTGTATGTGTGTGTGTGTGGGGGGATTGAGTGCCCCCCCTCCCTGCCCTTTGCCCCCCCTGCCCTTTGCCCCCCCCTCCCTGCCCTTTGCCCCCCCCCCTCCCTGCCCTTTGCCCACCCTGCCCTTTGCCCCCCCCTCCCTGCCCTTTGCCCCCCCCTTCCACTCCATGCCCCCTGCCCTTCCACGCCTGAGCAACGCCGGGTATATCAGCTAGTATCAGATAAAGATCAGAAGAAGTTACTAAATGTCAGTAAGTAGCCAACCACCACATGTGGAGCAATTTGTGCATAACCAGATTTACAGAAGGTCTACACCTCATTATGCTTGATTTCATATTTAAACTGGATTTTGTAAACAGCAGGAGCCATACCAGTAGGGATTATTCAGTTGTTGGTACTGCCAGCATCATCATAAGACAACGTGTTATTGCCATTTAGTATCTACATCCCAATTGTCTATAAAGTTCTATTTGGTAGGCATTCAATATTTCACTTTTTGTAGGACTTCTAAGATTATATAGGCATTGGATAGCTTTGCTGTTTCAGTTAACATTTACCACAATCGATTGGTTGCAACCAACCAGTATATTTACAGGATACTTAACACACTCTTTATGCCACAAAGTTTATATTTAAAGCACAACCATTCATCTTTATTAACCATAATTTATTCTACTGGTTAAAGACACTTTTGATCCATCTGACTCACTTGCTACCTAATTGTAAACAATTTCCAAAAGTAATACGCTTAGATTCACTCATTTATGTAGTTATATTGGTGGTAATATTTGGGTTAGGAAACAATATTACCGCACATTTTTCCATATTTACAACCAATTCACTAATAATTATATATGCATAATACCCTTGCATTACAGATGTAATTTACATGCAAGTATTTTGTGATAATGGACTAATTTTTTGGCTGGATTTGGATCCGCGGTGGATCGGCCGGTTCCTTTGGTCCGTAGATTTCCACGGCTCAATCTCAAAAAGGGCGATTTGCGTTTTGTGGATTTATTTGTTATGATTACTACTACACTCCGCGGATTCCCCAAATCGTGGATGATTTGCAGAATCCAATCCGCGGATTCAGCAATCCATTGACGGATTGTGAAGAATCCGCCAATAGATTGCTGAATCCGCGGATTGGATTCTACAATTCCATCAGTGGATTCTATCCAATGGCGGTTTTTGATAAATCCGCGAAGATTAAAACCAACCAAATCCGTTTCTGGATTTTACACCGCAAAAATGGTTTTGGGGGAAAAATGCGAGAAAATACGGGAAATGGATTTGGGTGGATTCACCCATCTCTGCACGCTAGTAACTATTGCAATTTCCTCCATTAACTTGTACCCACCACCAACATCAGTGTCCACCCCTGGGCCTTCACCATCCCCACAAGTAGTGCCACCTCAGACTTGCTTGTCAACGTATTCTAAATGCGGACACCCACTAATATAAAAGAGCAGGATAGATATGAGATAAATAGCAAATAATAACATAAGGAAAATGTGCCCCCCAATCTAAGTGGTATATTAGGAAAGTTAAAGACACTATATGGGTAAAAGTGCATTTATTAAAAGTCCAAGTGAGAGAGGTCAACTGCCTCTGGAGTCAGCCATGTAGGCATTAATAATTAAATGAGATGCTTCTTTTAAGAGGTGAATTTTCTGGGATTTCAAAATGGAAAGATAATGTGCTTGACAAATTTTGAGGTAAACAGTGTTTCATAGGGACCACAGAGTGATGCGTAATAAAGGGCTGTAGAGTTAAAACGTGCAAAGATGAGACCTCCTTAGGTTAAGCGAAAGAAAGAGGCGAGTAGGGGTGTAACAAGAGATCAGAGTTTAGATACAGTATATGGAAATCTTTGGTATTATGTGAAAAAGGCTTAGTCCGTAGTGCTCCTGAAATTCATTGACAAGTTCAACCCATTTAGATGCTTTAGCCTTTTAGTTTGTCTGATAGATAATTTTCACAGTCAGACTATTTTCAGTGATTTTTCCAATAAAATAGCTATTTGTTAATGTTCTTATGGAAAATGCAATGTGACTTGGGCTTCCCATCCCTCTACATGGCACACAAGATGTTGATAGGAGATCAGAATGTGGTGAGACCTTATGAGTCATCTCCAAAATTGCTGGGAATTATATGACCATTTGGTCAGCAAGTACAGTAGGATCTGCGATACGACTGATCAGTGTTTTTCTTTTGTGTGCTAGTGAAAGTTACTGTATAACATCATTGTGCCAACTGGATACTAGAGATTCTTACTGGGCCTGGTGTTTTGGTTTGGTTTTGCCTCTAATAAAGTGAGTTGATTTTGGCTTATGGGGAAATATGGATTTCATGAATACTATAAAAACATGTAATCTGGAGTAGTTTTTTTGCATCCTATATTTCTAAGTATTTATGCCATTTTCAAGCTATTTAGCAAAAATACTGATAATTCTACGCATTATGGAGTCTGATCTGCAAATAAATAGAGTGTGAGGAAGGATTTTGACAACATGTGTGTACAGTATGTATAATTGATATACTGTACTGTATGAAACAAACATTTCACATTACATCTTAAGAGGCTTTCTGCACTAATGGTTTTATTTGCATTTTTTCTTTTTCTGTGCTAAATACCTGATTGATCGTAGAGAGTACACCTCAAGCTTTCCCGGGGCCCAAGACTGATGTGGCACTATTATTATATATTGACTTTCACTATGTGATGATGTTTTTTCTGGCATAACTCCAGTGGTATTATATTTTGGTTTAATAACAATTGACCACTGCCTTTTTGTGTGATGACCATTTGAGTAACATAATACATCTATTTTGTAATTATACTATCGTCCCTTTAGTGCTTCGTTTTTTTGTGTGTGCTGGGACAATTGTGAAATATCTTTTATCTTTCAAGTACAGTGTTTGAGAGCGAAAACAATGGGACCGGTGTCCTTTAAAAAATTCAAGTAAAATTACTTCATAATGTTTACTAAGGCCACAAAATCAGTGTACAAAAAGCATGTTAGTTAATGTTAAGTGAATACCATTAGTGATCCAAAAAAGTTTTAGCTTGGGGGGAAAGTATGAATGCTCTAATAGCACAAGAATTGTTTGTGCAAATACCATTATAGGTTACATGTTGTAGTGGTTGAACAGGTTTGCATCACTGGCGAACAAAATAAAACAATACATGCATCCTTGATCATCTTCATGAATACAGAGTTAATAAAGTAGAGTTAAATAAAATAACCTTTTGATTGACTGATATCATTTTGAGGTGTTGTGCTAATTAGATTAAAAAAATACAATTAAACTTATGAAAATAAAAGATAAAGTAGCCTATTAAAAATTATTTTAGTTGTGACAATGTTCAGCAAGTTCCTGTTATCTATATTTCTTCTCCAAATTAATTTATACTAGTCCAAGCGAAAACAACAAATTTAACTGGGTAAAAAAAAGTACTCTATTTGACAGATATATATTAATAAACATGTTTGGCTAATATACACAAAAAATGGAGAAGAAAATGAATTGTGGCATTCAAAACATTTAGGTTAGAGATTCCTGACAATCTGTTATTTCTCATCTTACTGGAAAGGCGTGAAAATAATTGAAAAAGTATCTTGCGAATAAGTTTCTCTGAGAAATATGCCCATCTAATTCAGACACAATGGTACTTTGCCACCTTGATAAATTATATGCTAGGAGATAATGATGAAAAGCAGGGATGCAGACCTGTCTGAGACAAGCGAATGTGCTCACAAGTCACAGTATATTCAAATTCTATGGGATCTTTTGAATCAAAGAACCTTGGGAGCTCTATTTGTAGATGCCAAAAAGTATAATATACTGTATGACATTTCATTCGGAAAAAGAAAATAAATTGTGCACATTTTCACTGATTTTCAAAGAAAAGAAATATAAAAATAATAGCCTAATGAAGGTATATGTTATAGGATCCAATTAGTTACATAAGTGCAGGAAAAAAGTTGTCACATTTTTGTAACGTGTTGCGAGAATTGGTAACAACAATTATAGAATAGGA
This sequence comes from Ascaphus truei, assembly GCF_040206685.1. Classification (NCBI taxonomy): domain Eukaryota; kingdom Metazoa; phylum Chordata; class Amphibia; order Anura; family Ascaphidae; genus Ascaphus; species Ascaphus truei. The sequence continues at coordinate 350,972,490 of NC_134483.1, forward strand.
CTAAGCAGGCCTACTGCCTTCATTGTATCAAACATGTACAATGGATGAAGCTATGGCCGCGCTTATAATGCGTGCGACGGCGACGTCACCCGTCACCCGTCGCCGTCACCACCCGCGAAAGTTTGGTGACGTGGCTGGCGACCTGGCCATTGATTGGTTCAGAGGCTGTCACATGTGGCGACAGCCTCTGAAAAATCAAATTTTATCGGCTTTCAAATTTTTGGTCGCCACCGTCGTCGCGCTTACTATAAGCGCTTACGAAGGCGGCAATGCTTTTGTTTTCAGGTGACATCGCGTCGCCGGCACTATAATCGCAGCCTACAGCATTGGGAACACGATATCACCAAAAACATCCAAAATTAAAAATAGATTACTTTAAACCACTTAGCACTATGAGAAATCAATGCATAAAACATACGTACATAGAAATAATACACACACAAATGTTATATTTAGGGATCGTTGACGTCAAGCAATTTATATATCAACTAGGGTAGATAATAAAGACAGAAAAGTTGTTTGCATGTATGTTACAGACGTCTGAAATCAGTATAAGTTTTAGCATTCCCACTAAACCTGTAATAGCATTGATGCACTGAGGTTAATAAATGTCCCATGCATATACAGTGTGTATATGTATATGTGTATAAAGCTAATGTATAGAACATACTTTTTGCAACATTTTCTCAAAAGTTTGCCACAGCTGTCCCATTGACATAAAAAAATGATCATAGTTTTAAACTGCAGAAAACACACCTTTTTTTCTAACTGGCATATGACGTTTTTATATGTGCTTCTCTTTTTAAAAACATTATTAGATGACATATATAACAAATAAAATAACCAACCTGAAATTGCCATGTTGATGTGCTTTACCTCTTTTTTGTTACGGCTGCAGAAATATATATTGTGCTGTGGATAGACGAGTTGTTTTTTAACGTGAGCTGCAACCGTTAGTCAGGAAATATATAGCTGCTTTTTTTTTTTTTTACATTATTAACAAACACACACACACACTTCCTGAAGTTGAGCACTGAAGCAAAGAAGTATTTTTGTAAATGCGCATTACTTGGGTAAATATAAAGTGAGGCTCTTTCCCTTCACAGATTTACTTTTGCATCTAACACCAGGTGAAAGTCAAGACGTGCATTCCATAGTGCAGGGGTGCACAATCTTTATCCAATGAGCCCCCCCCACCTGCCGGCTGTTTTTTTTTTTTTTTAATGTATGATGTCAAACGTTCACAGTATTTTTGCACCAGTTTTGCCCCAGACAGAATGCTTGGAAATGTTAATAAATCTTAACGGTGTTTAATGAACTGAATGAATTATCCAGTTGTTATGTCAAAAAGGGAACTGTAGGAGACATGAGCAGAGGAATAACCAGGGAGACGTATTTGAGGGAAATTAAACATTGGCTTTTATTTAGTATGTGCCTTTAAACAGTACAGCTTCATGTCAGCATGCAAAACAAACAAATAAAACAGGCATATCCCTTGTTATGGCTATTTCCCATTTCCTAGTCCCTATCTACTGGGTTGGGAGGCTATGCCTCTTAACCCCCTCCTACCCAAAGTTAAAAGGAGGTACCTGTAAGCCGGGGGCTCTTTAAGTCAGTCTGGGTTGGTGTCCATGGGCTGCACTCTCTGGCGGGTTCCAGGGTCCTCTGGAATAGAGGGTCTGGTTCCCGGGGATCTCTCTCTGGCAGCACAGTCCCTCTGTGCTCAAGAACTCCATTTGATATTTGAGCAGAACACCTTTAAACCTGCTTGATGAGCCAGGTGGAGACTGGCTAGTTGCCTCTAGCTGCAATTAACCAGCTCCTTGCTGGTCTCATCAGCTACAGACAGGCTCTAGCCTTTTTTTTTTTTAACTTCAAGATTTTTATTGGGTTTCACAACAGGTACATTATGCCACATCCCATGGTAAAACAATTTGAAACCCCCCGAGGTTTACCCTTTTCACTCTCACTATCAAGGGTAAAATCACTCATAAGCAACAAGGGACTAACAACATACACTCACAAGACTAGACAAACCTGACTCACCGGACCGAAGACTAGACAACAGAGGGAAAAAACAACAAGGAGGGGAAAGGAGGGGGGGGAGGGGGAGAGGGAATGGACTGCCACCATGTTCTTCGGTAGTGGAAGACCTGCTGTCGGTCCGTATTGCGCCCTTCTTTGTGACACCTGACGACTCCTCCTCTTGGTTCTAGTTTTAATAGTTTTAATAGTCGGGGGGATCCTACCTGTCACGTGCCTATGTTATAGTATGTTCCGCTCCGTCACCAGAGAACGCACTTGTGTTTATTATTGCAAAATTGTGCTGGCATCTACCCCGGGGATGTCGGATTGGGTAAGCCATGGCTCCCATACTTTTAAGAAATTTCGGCCAGAGTCGTTGACCCAGCTAGTCAACTGTTCCATCTGGCAAACTTGCCACAATCTGTTTCGGATTTTAGGGATGACTGGTACATCTTGCTGTATCCACAATGCTGCAATCTCGCACCGAGTGGCTGTGGCCATATGTGCCACTAATTTGTGTGCCGTTTTCGGCAACCCCTGGGTCCGCCTGCCCAGTAAGAACAGCCACGGGTCCAGGGGGACCTCTAAATCGAGGATACTTTGTGCCCATTCTCTAATGCTCTCCAAAATCGGGATTACCTTCGGGCAGGACCACAGCATGTGGACTAGGTCTGCTGTTTCCCCGCACTGTTTTGGGCAGAGCGGGGAATAACCACCGACGAATTTGGATAAACGGAGTGGGGTGTGATACCAGCGCATCATGACCTTATATGCGTTCTCTTTTAACGTTGAGCATATGGAGCTTTTGGCCGCCGCCTGTAGGATCCACTCCCAGTCTTTGTCCTCTAAAGTCTCCCCTAGGTCTGTCTCCCATTTAGTCATGTAGTTCAGTTTGTCGGTGTCCTGTCCCCTTGGGCAGATCACTTCCCGGTATAATCTAGAGGTAAGTCCCCGTGTGTCCGTGGCTCTAGAACACAGCTGCTCGAAATTGGTCCTGGCTGGTCTAATTGGAAATTCATTATAGAATGCTCTTATCTGGAGGTAGCGGAATAATTCAGTGTTTGGAAGGCCTTTTTCTGATTTGACGTGTTCAAATGTTTTAATATATTGAGGCCCCTCCAGATTTATTAACCGCTTATATCCTGACTGCATCCAAATTTTGAAGTGCCGCTCTCCGGCCATCCCCGGGGCGAAATCTGGGTTATCGAATAGCGGGGTCATTAAGGAGTGTTTTGTCGTTAATCTATGTTTAAATTTGGAACTCCTCCACACCGCCAGAGAGTTCACCATGGTCCGTAACAGCATCCCCACCGTGTTGTCGCAACGTTTTGGCAGCCAAATTAAATTATACAACTCAATTGGAGCACAGCAGGTTTTCTCCAGTGCCACCCATCTCCGCAAGGACGGGTGAATGTGCCACTGGACAATCTGACCTAATCTTGCTGCTTTGTAATATGCCATCAAGCAAGGTACCGCTAGTCCTCCTCTAATCGTGGGTCTGGTTAGTATACTCTTAGCAATTCTTGGACTCTTCTTGTGCCAAATGAATTTCATGATCTTTGACTGTAAGGCGAGGATATCTGCCCGCACCAATGGTATTGGCAGGGCCTGGAACAGGTAAAGCACCCTTGGTAGGAGATTCATCTTGATGCTATGAATCCGTCCAAACCAAGAAATTCCAAACCCCGCCCACACCCTCAGGTCCTCTCTTAGAGCTTGGAATAATTTGGGATAATTTGCTTTGTATAATGAGTCATATGTCTTGGTAATTTGGATACCTAAGTATTTGATTGAGGAGGCTTGCCATTTAAAATTAAAATTTAGTTCGATTAGTTTCTCCATTGGGCGCGGGAGATTAATATTTAGGGCTTCAGACTTTGTCTGGTTAATTTTGAACCCGGAGATGAGGCTGAATGCTCCCAGAATCTCAAAGACATTGGACAGGGAAGTGAGCGGCCTTGACATGGTCAGTATAACGTCATCAGCATACAATGCCACTTTATGGGATTGGTCCCCTACGTCTATCCCTGTTATATCTGGGCTTAGGCGAATATGAGCCGCCAGGGGTTCTATACATAATGCAAACAGCAGAGGGGACAGGGGGCACCCCTGTCGCGTCCCGCTACAGATGTTAAATTGCTCCGATGGGAAGCCCTGGTGGCGCACCCTAGCTGTGGGGCCTTTATACAGGGCTAAGATGGCTTCTAGGAGGCGTCCCTCGAACCCAAATGCTCCTAGTACTGCCCTCAGATAGGACCAATCGATCCTATCGAAGGCCTTCTCAGCATCCAGACTCAACAGCATAGACGGGATATTCTTTTTATTGGCCAGATCGATCAAATCTATGATCCGTCTTGTGTTGTCTGCCGCCTGCCTTCCTCCAATAAATCCCACCTGATCCGGTTGGATTAGCCCAGGCAGGACAATACCCACCCTGTTAGCTAGCAGTTTTGAAAATATTTTCATATCGGAATTGATCAGGGATATGGGCCGGTAGCTCTTACAGTCTACTGGGTCTTTGCCTGGCTTGTGGATCAGGGAGATAGAGGCCTGGAGCATCTGGGATGGAAAGGAGCCCCCCGCTAAGATCCCGTTAAATAATTTTTTAAAGTTGTGGCGCTAGTATTTTAAGGAATTTTTTGTAATATAGATTTGAAAATCCATCTGGTCCCGGAGCTTTAGCTGGTTTAAGGGCCTTTATAACCTCTGATAGTTCTTCGAACGTAAAGTCGCCCTGTAATACCTCCTTTTCTGCCCTGCTCAATTTGGGAAGGCGCGCCTCTTTTAGGAACTTCTGGGTTTTTACCTCTATTTTCTGTGTGTGGCTGACCTTATCTCATCATAGAGAACTTCATAGAATTTTTTGAATTCCTCGACAATTCTTCTAGGATCGGAGGTAAGGTCCCCCCCTTGGTGCGGATAGAGGAAATACTATAATTAGGGAGTTTGTTATGCAATTTATTGGCAAGTAAGGTATCTGGCTTGTTGGCTTTGTCGTAAAACTTACGCTTGGACCAGGCCAACTCCCTCTCGGCTCTGGAGTTTAGCAACAAATTGAGTTTAGTTTTGGTGTCAGAGAGTTCCTTTAGGGTAGCGCTCTGTTTATTGAGACTATGACATGCGGAGAGGTGTGCTAGTCTCCCTCGCAGATCTTTTATCTGGGACTCCTTAGCTCGTTTGGTTTGTGCTGCTAAATTCATTAGAAGTCCCCTCATGGTCGCCTTATGGGCCTCCCAGAGTGTAGAGTGGGAAGATACACTCCCCGTATTGATATCAAAATATTCCTTGATTTTATCTCCTATCGCCCGCTCCGATATTGGGTTTTTTAACAGCAGCTCATTTAATTTCCAATTCGCCCCTGGTCTGTCCAGCAGCTGCAAAGCACACCGCAGCTCAATTGGTGCGTGGTCCGACCATGAAATATCATGGATCCCCGTATGGGAGACCATGGGAACCGCTCTATTAGATACCAGGAAGTAATCTATCCTACTGTATCTGTTATGGGGGTGTGAGTAGAAAGTGTATGCTCTCTCCGTGGGGTGTTTTTCCCTCCAAATGTCAAGTAATTGACAATCATGCAGACCTTGAAGTATGGTTAGTACGTCATGTTTCTGTGGTAAGTTAGTCCCCGTGCATCTGTCCAAGTCTGGGTCTAGGGTGCGGTTCATGTCTCCTGCAAGGAATATGCAACCTATTGCCACCTTGTGTAGTTTATCAAAGAATGACGTAAAGAATTGCGGTGTCTGTTCGCAGGGGGCATATATTGAGCTTAATGTGACCTCTTTGTTGTTAATTGTGCCTGTGACTATGATATAGCGTCCGTCTGAATCTTTATACGATTTGACCACTTGTAGGGGCACTCTACGGTGCACTAATATAGCCACCCCCCTTTTCTTTACTGTCGCAGAGGACATAAAAATAGTCCGATAGTGCCTGTCCAGGTATTTGGGATGATTAGATTTGGAGAAGTGTGTTTCCTGGACAAACACTATATCTGCCTTTTTACGGATATAGTCCCGGAACGCTATTCTACACTTTATTGGGTTGTTAAATCCCTTGACATTGTGGGAGATAAGAATCAGATCGTTACTCATCTTGGGGTTGGATTGAACCTGCGGCATGGGACAGTAGTGTTGTGTGCTTCGCCAATAACCTTGACCGAAGTAAGGCAGACTCCTTCCTGTGGCGCTCGTGATGATCCTTGGATGGTGGGTCCTGTGGGTTGGGGGGAAACAACGGAAAAACATGGGGGTGACACACGTATAACAATAAACATTTAATGTCCTCCGAGCTGTGGCCCTGCCAACTTGGCTCAGAGTCCAATGCCTTTGGGGATTGGGCACTTGCCCCGGGACTCCATCTGATGTCACTTCGCCTCTTAATCCCCCTCCCTCTCAAAGGACTTCGCTGGCACTACCCCCTCCCAGCCCCTGGCCCATGTGGAGCACAGAGCAGGCTGAGATCCCTCAGCTCTCACCCCGCTCCTATATCAACAGTCTAACCTTAACCTTTATATCTTATTTCAAATAACTCCTATGTTCGATGCTAACCTATGCATCTGATTCCGCCGCTTTAATCCCTATTCTATGATTCCCTATTCAGTTGGGTGGCCTCAGCCCCTTACCCTCGTCCTAGTATACCCTCTATGATGTGCTCTCCGTCTATTCATTATACCTTCCCGTCTTCTAACTTGCTTGACCCGCTTAACCTGCTTATCCCGCTTCCACTTGCTATCGCTTACTTTCCACCTTCCATAACATACACATTCCTATTTGAACACCTGCTTTTACCTTCTTCTCTCACCTCCTCCTCTCCCCTAGTCCTCCTCCACCTTACCCCCCTCTTTCCCTCTACTTCCCGTCTCCTTTCAGTTACTAACACTTCCCTTCCGCCCTCCCCTTACTTACTTATTCCTACTTTCCTAGCCCTTCAGCTTACCTCCTCTTGTCCAGCATAAACCCTCCGTCCTAGGGGTTGCCCCCCCTCCTCCTTTAAAACGCCTTGGTCGCTATCCTCAGCCTTGTAAGCCCTCTGTGTTTTACTAACTTCTTGCCCCCCTACCCGCATCCTAATGCCTCTACATCCTCTTTCCTTTCTAAGGTGTGGGGATAGGGTCTCAATCTCTCTGCTGCTGTTCACCGCTGCCGCTCCATCCGTAGCTGCGGCGTGTAAGTAAATTTGAATTTCCCGCTGCTCCGGGCCTCTCGTGTGACGCGCGTCACTTCCTCGCGATATCCGGAACACCACTTTGCCACCTGCAAGATTGCCGCCCGCGCCCTTCCGGTTTCAGCGCCCGAACCTCCGGCCGCCGCCATTTTGGGAGCGTCGTTCGACCTGGACGGATGTGCGTGTGCTCTCTGCCTGGCTGATGGTGGTTTCCTGCTCCTGCGTTCCAGACTGGATGCTTCTCCTGCCTCGTGTACGTCGCCATCTTTGGGCCTTCATCCGTCATCACCCAGGTAAGTACATAGTCTCTTTCAGATAGGCAAACGAGGCTTTTTTCCCCACCGGAGGGGATCTTGATGCGGGTACTTGATCAGGAACGGGGACACATGCCTATAACATAGAACCAGGCAATTTTAACTGGGAACTGATAAACTTGCTTCCCTAACAACGTGGGATGTAAAGAACAATATCCTTGCTGGGATTCAATTTTTAGTGCGTGAAGGTCGGGGAGATTGACCCGCCGTTGCCCAGCTGGGGCCCGGGGTTTCCTCCACCTCCTCCGGTGCCGCTGGTACCCTTTTAAGCCCCATCTTTTGAAGGAAAGCCTCTCCCTCTCCCAACTCTCTCATGTAGTGGGCTCTGCCATTTTTACTGACGGACAGCCCGAATGGAAAAGTCCGTCTATAGCGAACATTGTTGTCCCTCAGCACCTTAGTTATTGGTGTAAGGGCCCTGCGATGCAGCAAGGTCAGGGGGGACAGGTCTTGAAAAATAAGTAGTTTTACTCCCTCGAATTCCACCGACGGTGTATCCCGGGCCCTCTGTAAGATGGCCTCCCTGGTCTTATAATAATGCAGCCGTGCTATGATGTCGCGCGGCTGCTCAGACTGCATAGGCCTCGTTCTTAGGGCTCTGTAGCAACGGTCCATTTCTAGTCGCTCTTTGGGGACGTCCGGCAACAGCTCTCCCAGCCATCTCATCACGAATTCCTCGCACTCCCCTGCATCTTCAGGGACCCCCCGGATCCTGATATTATTCTTCCGCTCGCGGTTCTCAGCGTCCTCTTGCTTCTCTTTCAGATCTGTAATTTGAGTCTGCATCTCCGCTGCTTTTTTAGTGTTGCGTTTGGCGGCCGTGGATGTTACATCTAGCTGGGTCTCCACACGTCCCGTGCGCTCCCCCAAGCTCCCGATCTCCCCCCCCTATCTCTTTTATTTCTGCCTGTAGGAGAGTTTTGAGATCTGTATAAAGGCGATTAAAATCGCAAAGCCGAACTAGCTGGTATTCTGGATTTTCTCCATCCTCCCTCTCTCCCTCCCGTTCTGAATCAGAGCCCTGATTCGAACTCGGCGCCATTACTGCTTCAGCCGCGCTGTTTCTTGTGCTGGGGAAATACTGTGGGAGCCCCTTAGATTTCGGGGTTTTGGCCTGTCGCTTCGCCATCCCGGCAGTTTGGCAGAGTGTTAGGAGTTGAATTCCCGATTTTTGTTGTAAAATAAAGGTTATTTTATTTCATTAGAATCTGAGCGGGGCACAGAGCAATGGGATCACGCATCCATTCTCTCTGCCGTCGCGCATGCGCCCAACTGCAGTCAGGCTCTAGCCTTTTTAAACCAGTGAAAGGCCCTGTCACACAAACTCGTAAGGGTTTATTGAAATGGCAATGAATGGGCAGTATAAAAAAATCCACAAAATACAACACATCACATTGCAATTAAATAAAAACAAACATTATCCAATAAACTTATTGATTATCACTGTGTAAACTAAGCCCACAATGGGGGCATGGATTACAACAATGGCAACCTAAAACACAATCCACAAAATAAAATACATTACAATTAAATAAAAACAAACATTTGTCAAAAAATGTATTGATTTTCAACGTGGTTATCTATACCCTCAAAAGGGCATAGATAAACACATTGTCAATTAACGGACATCCTAAAAAAAAAGATCCACAAATAAAATACATTACAATTAAATAAAAACAAACATTTGGCAAAAAATGAATTGATTGTCAATGTGGTTATCTATACCCTCAAAGTGACATAGGTAAACACATTGTCAATCGATGGGTATCTTAATTAAATACACAATTAAATAAAATACAATTAATGTGTTTCTTACCTTTGCCGAGATGAAGATTCTTCCTCCTCATCCAACTGCGGCACCAACTCTTGACCCACGAAGCAATGATCCTCATCAGCTATAATACGTAGAATTCCACCATCCTAAGTGGCAGTCAAATGTGACAGGGACATTTAAATGCGTAGTAGATACCAGGGGCCTGTAACTCGGGAAGTAGGGGATCCTGGGGGCTGAAATGAATGTGGTTCAGCTCCGGAGACCCCCTGCTTCAATCATACATTATTAAAATAAAATAAAAGCAGCTCGATCCCCTGTTGGGGAACTAATGGCCCATCAAATTAACACAGCACGGGTCTGCTTTTCTGTAATAGACGCGCAGTAAGAGATAAGCTGAATCAGTCACTCTAACTGTGCGCCTCTCACAGTCGATCGCTGGGGTTTTATTAAAATTCTAACATCACTGTAATGTAGCAGGGGGTCTCCGGAGCTGAACCACATTGATTTCAGGTCCAGGGACCCCCTACTTCCCGAGATACAGGCCCCGTTATGGGGTGCCGGAACCCCCATTTTAAAATCCTGTGGGTCACGTGACCGTTGGATGTAAACAAAGCAGAGGAATACCGGCACCCCATAACGGGGCCTGTATCTCGGGAAGTAGGAAGTCCACTTCGTTGAACTCAGGAGATCCCCTGCTCCCTCACACTAGTATCACCCCCCCCCCCCCAAATAAAAAATCATTACCTTAGCGGGTAGCTGCTCAGTACATTTTATTTTTATTCATAGTATGCGTGAGCAGGGGCTCTCCTGAGCTGAACAAAGTTGATTTCAGCCTTGGGAAACCCCTACTTCCCAAGTTACAGGCCCTGGTATGGGGTGCCGGTATCCTCGCCATGTTAAAATCCACGCGGGATGTGAACAAAGCAGAAGGATACCGGCAACCCATACCGGGGCCTGTATCTCGGGAAATAGGGGGTCGCCGGACATGAAACCAATGCGGTTCTGCTCCAGAGACCCTCTGCTCATCTACACTAGGAATACAATTTAAATGTAAAAATATTTAGTAAGTACCAATACCCCACCCACCCCGTGCCCTCCCAATAAACCATGATTTATTATTTAACACACAGGATTAATACCACAGGCTGGCGGGGGTCCCTGGTGGTCCTGATGGGTGTCCGCAGGCCCCATAGTGCACCCGGGGGTTGCCCGCGGGTGTCTGGGGACCTCCGGGTGGTCCCCACTAGGCACCATGGGCCTCCATGTGGTCCCAGTGGGTGGTCCCGGTGGGTGTCTGGAGGTCCCTGGGTCATCACCACAGGTGTCTGGGGGCCCTCAGGTGGTTCCCACAGGTGTCTGGGGCCCTCAGATCATCCCTGCAGGTCTGTGGGGCCCCCACAGCTATGGGAACCCCGGTTCTTCCCCACAGGTGACCCCTGTTGGTCCTCAGGTGGTACCCATGGGCGTCCGGGGGTCCTCAGGTGGTCTCCATGGGTCCCCGCTGGCCTGTGGTACTATTCCAGTATGTAAAAAAATAAAACATGGCCTACATTTAAATTAATACCCCCCTCCCCCCCAAAACATACAGTACAGTCATGGGCAAAATAACTATTATCCAGATATAGATAATAGATTACTTGCCCATTATTAAACACAATATTAGCCAGCATAAATAAAGTTAATACATACAGTTCTACTTACCACAGCCAATATGAACGGTGTCCTCATCAGGATAATGCAGGTCCCTGTCCTCCGTTGCCAGAAAGCATACATACAGTAATAAATACATTCTAATGTCCCCTAACCCATTAATCTCCCCTAAATCTCCTTAGCGGTTAATAACCACTATAGTAATTAAGGGGTTAACCCACACTGCACCGCTACCCACCCGGGAGGCCTAACCACCCACCCTGGGCCCATTATACAGGTAAATCAGATGTTGCAGGGAACTTCAAGAAGGTTGCTTTTAACTTCATAGAAGGGGCATGGGCATCAGGAACAGGTACAACAGGTTCTTCACATGCGTCAGTGGGGAAATTATTGTCCTTAACCCTGCAGAAGACTTCTCATTCAAACGCATCTTCCACTAGTTTAATAGCGAATAGTCCTAGTCATCGTGCTGTTTTCTCTTCTTTGTTGCTGGCATGACCATCAGTGTCTGGCTTAGCATTAAAGATCTCAAGCAGCTCAACCTTGGCGGAGCTCTCACCAGCTCCGACTGAATCATGTGACATCTTTCTTTCTCGGTGTATTAATTTATTCAGACAGAAACACCGCTGAATAACTAGTGATACTTTTTTCATTGAGCAATAGCGGTTACTGTATATCTCTGCTTCATTCCAGTGAATCTTGATGGCGGCAGATTTCAAAGCAAGGAATCTGGTTCAGACTACTGTATATGGGCACGGTAGAATGACTGGATCAGAATTGCACTTCTTCATTATAATCTGCTTCTTCTTTCTAGCATCTTGTGGAAAGCAGACTGTAGCACTTAGACAGCATAGCGAATGCGCTTATAGGAGCTCACAGCTTGCTTGGTTAGGATGCAGGATCTGTATCTCGACTGAATCACACAAGAAGCTTTCTTTATATTCCTGTAGCATCGTTGTTGCTGAACCCTTCTAATATTTGACTTTACTACAATTACACATTCTTTCAGATATTCATATTTTCTCCTTTGTTGTTGCATTCTACGAATTGACTGATGAATGTAGGCTGCTTTATTCCTGTGACAAAGCTGACAAATCTTCATCCCTCTATAGGCGGCCTGTATGATGACAGCTGTGGAGCGTTTGCACAGGTAACACGGTCTCTCTAGCCTTCCTTGGACGAGGGTTCTGTAGTATATCTGAAATATTAGGCTGTTTCTACGCTTCTACGCTGAGTCTGCTCTGATTTTAGAAAGTTCTAACCGTAAACATAGTGAGTTACCTTTTTCAATTTCCAAGGCACCCTCTGCTTCTTCCAGTTCCAATTGCATCCTCGACTTTTCTTGTACCAATAGCCTCTTCTCTTCTAATTTATGAAGTTTCATATCTCCTTCACTGATCTGGACAGAGATAACTGAATTATTTTCTTGCAGATTTTGCACTCTTGGTTTACAATTTCAAAATCACTCCTAAACCCTCTGAATGTCTTTCACATGGAACGTACAGGTGCGCCGACGAGTATTCTAAAACTCATCGGCGCACCTGTATCTCTGTGTTGAAGTGGCAAATTTCCTCCAGAGAGGCTTCCAGTGCAGTACTAAGCCTGTCAATTTCCTTCAGAGAGATTTCCAGTGCAGTGTTATGTTGATCAACGGAGCTCTGTCCTGGACAGCATCAGTGTATGTCTTCTCCAGCTAACTTGACATGATAGCCAGGTCACTCTCCAACTGGTGCTTTTCTTTCTCTTTTCTGATGAAGTAGTTTTTTACTACGAAACGTGTTGAATGTTTGTTCTATTTTCCATATTGGACATTACTCATGCAGCTTATCTCGGGCTCCCTGATATGCACCATGGTCACTATCTGTGACGCTGTTTGGTGATGCCATCATCCGCCGCCACAAACGCTGAGACTGACTTGGCTGGATGTTCATTTATATTGGACTGTACTTTTATCACTATCACCGGTGGTTGCAGCTGGAACTGTGGCTCCCTGACACACACCATATGATCACGATCTGTGATCTATTAATAAATCAACTATTTTTTGTAATAACTACATCTTAGATAAGTTATGGTGGGTAAAAAAAAGTAACAAAAACCCTCTACCGTGTCGCACCTGAACATGGACTTGAAGCAAAAGGTGACCCTGTATGCTCATTTGCATGTCATTTCTCAGAATTCCTTGCTGTAGTGGAAGCACTGTATCCTAGGAGGTAACAGTGAAAAGCAGAGTTGCAGACCTGTCCTAGACATATGAGGACATTCATAAGTGATTCTTTTCATTTGCTGTATGCTTTATGGTGGAGGGTTTTTGTCACCTTTTTTACCTACCATAATGTATCTAAGATGTGGTTGAAACCTATCCCAGTTTTAATTTCCAAAACCAGTATTACCAGCCTCAAACTGATGAGACCCAAAAGGTTGATAAAGCTGTCTGTGCATAGATTTACTGGCTTTGCACTTAACCCTGGCTGTGCTGAAAGGCTGTGTAATGCAGCAGGCATAAGTTCATAGGGGTTCATGTCAATATGGACTTGAAGCAAAAGGTGACCCTGTGTGCTCATTTACATGTTATTTCCCAGAATACCTTGCTGCAGTGGAAGTGCTGTATGCTAGGAGATAACAGTGAAAAGCAGAGTTGCAGACCTGTCCTAGATATGTGGATGTGCTCATTAGTGATTCTTTTCATTTGGAATAACTACAAAGAGACGAATATACTTAACTGAACATGTATTCATACACAGAGTTAAAGCACTGTGGTTGAAAAATAAAGTGATCAAATAAAATGTAACCTAGACAATATCAATTGACAATGAACACAAGAAAAATAAAATATCTCTTAATCTTTTGCCAGCGGAAGAAACATGCTGGCTAGTCCCCTTTGTACATCGCCTTCCAAGCTTACCAGAAACTTAGACCACTGTTGCACAGGTGAACTAGGACAAGTAGTGGGTAGAGCAGGCCTGCACAACACGCGGCCCGCCCACACTCACTATGTGGCCCGTGGCGGCTTTCCCCCTCCTCCTCCCTCCCATGCCTGCTCTCCCCCTCCTACACCCCTCTGCGAGCCTGCTCTCCCTTCCCTACCCACCGAGCTCGCTCTCAGGACTGCACGCTCTAGCAGTGCGGCATTTCCGGTGCCTGCGGCTTGCCAGTGCTTGCAGTCCTGCCTGCTCTTCCGCCGCCACCTCCTCCTTCTCCGGGAACCACAACTGCAGGATACCAGCCTCTCCTCCCACCTGAAGTAGGCATGGGGGGAGGGAGATGATGTGAGATTGGTGGGTGATGTGAGGTGCAGGCGGGGTGATGTGAGGTGCAGGGGGAGGGTGATATAAGGTGCAGTGGGGTGATGTGAGGTGCAGTGGGGTGATGTGAGGTGCATGGGAGATAGTGATGTGAGGTGCAGGGGGGAGAGTGATGTGAAGTGCAGGGGGAGAGTGATGTGAGATGCGGGGGTGGTAATGTGAGATGCAGGGGAGTTGATGTGTGGTGCATGGGGGAGGGTGATGTGAGGTGCAGGGGGAGAGTGATGTGAGATGCGGGGGTGGTAATGTGAGATGCAGGGGAGTTGATGTGTGGTGCATGGGGGAGGGTGATGTGAGGTGCAGGGGGTGATGTGAGGTGCAGGGAGGATGATGTGAGGTACAGGGGAGGTTATCCACCACCCCATTTATAAAGATCTCCAACTACTCATCAGTAAATGTAATGCTCCTAATTCTTTCAGCAATAGCAGCAGAGGTGAAAGCCTCCTCATCCATATTCACACCTGTAACTTCAGGATAAAATGGATGAAAACCTTTGCTGTGTACTTGTAGCCCATCTAACCCCACCCCTAAGTGAGATTGGGGGGTGGGGGGTGTATGCTCTCTCCAGCTACTTCTAGGTGTTGGGCTGCGTACCTGTAGACAAAAGGAGGGCTGAGCGCTCCGCGGTGGTGTGGGGAGAAACAGGACAGGAAGGACAGGTTACCTTGGTCTCACTTGGTGCAACACCTCCAGACAGTAGGAATCCCCTTTAGATATTCAGGGGATGGACCCCTACTGACACTCCTCCATTCAGCAGAGACAGGAATACACATCATGTCTTTTCTGATGTTTATTTGGCAGTCAGCTCACAGGACATAGATTAGCAGTTCTCACATATCCATCATAATCATAGGCTTCTTCCTCTCCTTCTCTCTAAATCAGAGCCCTGACTCAGGCAGCATAATTCCCTTCCCTCCCAACCCCTCATGGGTGGTAGGGAGAGACTGTTCTCTCTCTCTCTCTGTCTTGACTGAACTTCTCCTCTCTTTCCAGAACTCAACTGACTTAATTTGGGAGGATGTATCAATTTAGTATCTTTGGGGAGTGCCTCTAACTCTGACTCATAGCAAGCCAGAGCTGGATACAGATTGACCCACACACTACAGGGGGCGTTTCAACCAATATCCACACCTTAGATTGACATCCTCAGACGTTGCTAGGCCCACCCTTGAATACTGATACATCATTCAAGGCTGTAATACACTCACACAGGCCTAAAGAAGGAAGTAACCTTTCCACTGTCTGCACTAACAGGACTGACAAAGGAAAGGCCCAGGGAAAAGAAGTAACTGCCGAAAGGCTACGTTATATATTGTATTGTGTATTTATTTGAACGTACATTTAGAGCACACAATTTTTCCCCAATTCATATGTGCGTTGTATTGGTTAATGCATCTCTGTGCTACTGATGTACCCGCTAATGCATTTATCACTACAATACAGCTTGTGGTGATGAATGCTATTTTTGCATATCGTTAGCTTAGTGGATACCCATTAAACTAAGGGAAAATAACGTCTGTTACCAATTTTGGTAATGTCATGTTATTTTTCCCTGATTTAACAGAGCTTTGTGCATCTGGGCTCATATTTTAAACTGATGTGGTGTTGGTAATTATACACTTGTCTAAAGGAGCTCTTGCTGACATTTTAAATAAAGACTTGCACAAACATATATTAAAATAGACTGTAACATCAGTATTTCAAAATCAAGGATTTTTATGCAGCCAAATTGATAAATGGATCTCCTGTGAAAATCTCCCCCTGTATTAAAAATCTGAAAGGGTGCCCTAGCCACGAGTTAAGCAGAAGGGAAACTTAAACCAAAAGCAGGGGCTATAAACCTCCAAAATATATTTCAGGAGCATATTTTGTATATATGTATATGTATATATATGTATATGTAAATCAATATACATATATATATATATACACACACACACACATCGGTACTGAGATGGGAAGGTTTAGAGCCACACAACAACAGCAGCGAAGGCGTGCCTGGAAGGCGGATAGTCAGCGTAGCCGGGTCTGGATTGGAGAGAGAAGGTTATTCCTGTATACTTGCCGGGGTCCTGGATTATAGATAGCTGCGGAGTTGAAGTCCGTAAGCCAATAGTCTGGGGTGGAGAAGACAGCATAGTAGTAGTCCGTAAGCCTGGGTCGTGGAGTGGGACGCAGCCCCAGTGGAGACTGGGATAGGTGGAGGAGGCAAGGGGCTCATTAGGGCTTGACGTGTAGCTGGAGAATGTTGCGTGACATCACGCGTGCACACCACGCATGGAGAGGATAAGGCACTTCCAAGGAGGCGGAGCCGAGCTCCATGGCAGTAGCATATGAAGAGCGGGTGCGTGCGCGCCCTGTAATGGGAGCAGGGGTGCGCGCACTGTAAGTGAGGGGAGCAGAGGCAGTGGCAGCTGCGGCACTTCTGGTAAGAGAGAAGGGAACACGCCGCAAGGGACGTGTTCCCCGATTCCTCACAGTACCCCCCCCCCCTCCTTAAGGATCGGACTCTGGACGATCCAGGTAAGGCTTGTCTGGGTACCTGGCGTGGAACCGTCTGAGTAAGCCGGGAGAGTGGATCTTGTTGTGTGGTACCCAGGAGCGCTCATCAGGGCCGAAGCCCTTCCAATGCACGAGAAACTGTAGATTTCCTCTGGAATACCTGGAGGTAACGATAGACTGAATTTTGAATTCTTCCTGGCCCTGAACTATGACCGGTGGCGGTCAAGGAGAAATGTCAAGGAATCTAGAACCTTGATTGACTGGTTTTAGGAGAGACACATGGAATACTGCAGGTATTTTCATTGACGGGGGTAATTCCATGTGATACGCCACAGGATTGACCTGCTCAAGGATTTTGAATAATGAATCTAGGGGCCAATTTCAAGGTAGGTGTCTTTAATATTATCGGATATTCCTCGATGAGAGCCATACCTTGTCTCCTGGTCTTAGTTTGGGTGCCACTTGGCGATGACGGTTTGCCTGGGTCTTTTGTTTCAGAACAGATTCTTGGAGGGTCCTCCGAATCTTTATCAATGACTCTTGGAGTTGAGACTTGCATCCGCTGCTGGGACTCCAGAAAGATTGGGAGAGATAGGGAGACAAGTAGGGTGAAATACATAATTTATAAAGAAGGGCGACTCCTTGGTGGATTAGTTCCTAAGGAATTGTGTGCAAATTCAGCCCACGGTAATAGGTCTGCACAATTATCGTGCGTATCAGAAATAAAACATCTCAAATACTGCTCTAAAGATTGATTTACTTTTGGGCAAAGGCTCGCCAAAACTTTGGCACAAACTGTGATCCGCGATTGGACACTATAGAGATAGGAACTCCATGTATACGGAAAATGTATTTGATGTAGACGTCTGCTAGAGTGGCAGAATTAGGAAGACCTTTGAGAGATATAAAGTGAGCGTTACGCCGGAGTAGCCGCAGACCAGACCTGTCCCTAGAACTGAGGTGGCAGGTATGAATACACACACCGACAGAGCGAGGGACGTGTCCGAGTTGTGGTATTAGATGGTGCCAGGCCAGATGGGGAGTATTGCGTGAATACTTGCCGGTACCGGTTTTTCCAGAAGAATGGTCGTTGCCGTTGCCGAGATCAGGGGTAGGAGAAGTATGGAAGGATCGAGGTGAGAGCCGTGGTCGAAGGGAGCCAGAAGGTACGTAAACAGGAACAATCCGAAGTCGAGAGCCAAAGGGGGAAGTCTGCCAAGCCGCGTCAAAACCGAGAGAATCAAAGAAAAAGCACTGTGAAACACCCATACAAAAACTATGACGAGCGAGGAAGCACAGGACAGAGAGGGTATTTATTTATTTATTTATAAAATATTTTACCAGGAAGTAATACATTGAGAGTTACCTCTCGTTTTCAAGTATGTCCTGGGCACAGAGTAAAACAAAATAATACATGGTTACAAATACAGTTACATAAATGAACAAGGTATACATTATATACAAGACATTGCATGCACAGTTAAAGAAAATATATATTATGAGCGTATGAAACAGTTACAGACCAGATTAAAGTGTGAGACAGCCTTAGATTTGAAAGAACTTAAGCTGGTGGTGGATATGAGAGTCTCTGGTAGGTTGTTCCAGTTTTGGGGTGTACGGAAGGAGAAGGAGGAACGTCCGGATACTTTGTTGAGTCTTGGGACCATGAATAGTCTTTTGGAGTCTGATCTCAGGTGATAGGTACTGCATGTGGTAGGGGTGAGGAGCTTATTCAGGTAGCTGGGTAGCTTGCCCAGAAAGTATTTGAGGGTGAGACAGGAAAGGTGAACTTTGCGCCTAGACTCTAGTGATGACCAATCTAGTTCTTTGAGCATTTCGCAGTGATGTGTGTTGTAGTTGCATTGGAGAACAAAACGACAAATTGAATTGTAGAGGGTGTCAAGTTTGCTAAGGTGGGTTTGAGGAGCCGAGCCATATACTATGTCTCCATAGTCAATAATTGGCATTAGCATCTGCTGTGCAATACGCTTTCTGACCAGGAGACTTAGGGAGGATTTGCTCCTGTAAAGTACCCCTAGTTTGGCATAGGTCTTGGTTGTCAGGGTATCAATGTGCAACCCGAATGTTAAGTGGGAGTCAAACCATAAGCCCAGGTATTTAAAACTAGTGACAGGTGTTAGGGTGGTGTTAGCGTTGGTTCTAATCAGGAGCTCAGTCACTGGAAGCTTTACAAATTTAGTCTTGGTCCCAAATACCATTGTTACAGTCTTGTCAGTGTTTAAAAACAGTTTGTTTTGGGAAATCCAGTTTTCGAGTCTCAAAAAGTCAGACTGAAGTATGTGTTGAAGGTCAGAGAGGCTATGGCTGTGTGCATACAGGATTGTGTCATCTGCATACATGTGTATTGAGGCTTCCTTACAAGCTGTGGGAAGATCATTAATGAACACTGAGAAGAGTAGGGGCCCCAGAACAGAGCCTTGCGGTACACCACAGGTGATGTCCAGGGGGTTGGAGTTAGAGCCTGAGATGGACACATGTTGGGATCTTCCTGATAGGTAGGACTGAAACCAGTTTAAAGCATGTTTCCCTATTCCAGAGCTCTGGAGTTTGTTAAGCAGGATAACATGATCAACTGTGTCAAAAGCCTTTGCAAAATCTAGGAATACTGCACCAGTGAGTTGTCCCCGTTCCATTCCACACTGGATTTCATTGCAAACTTTTAGCAGGGTAGTTACGGTGGAGTGTTTGGGACGAAACCCAGACTGGAATTGGCTAGGGAAATTTGTCTTGGTGTAGAAATCGCTTAATTGGGAGTGGACACATTTTTCCATAACTTTGGATAGAATTGGGAGAAGTGAGATTGGCCTGTAGTTTGAGACAGTGTTTTTGTCCCCACTTTTGAAGATTGGGACAACTCTGGCAGTTTTCCAGGTCTTAGGGATATGGCCTGCAGACAGGATAGAGTTGACTATGGACGCAATTGGTTTGGCAATGGCTGGGGCACCAAGTCGTAAGAACCTAGATTGTAGTAAGTCAGGTCCACATTGGCTGCTTAGTTTTAGTTTGAGGAGCGCTTGTGTAATCTCCTCTTCAGATACTGGGCCAAATTGAAAATTGTGGGCAGTGTTGGGAGGGGGTGGGACTGTAGGGATACTCCCAGGATGAGATTCATGTTTGGGGTTTGTGCTGTGTTTCGCTAATATGTTAGTGGCACACCCCACAAAGTAATCATTGAATGCATTTGCAATGTCAGTGGGGTTTGTCAGAGTAATATCCCCCTTAGTGATATTACTTGGTTGTTGATGGTTAGGAGCCTGGAATATATTGTTGATAACCTTCCAGAAGTTAGCTGGGTTTGATGTATTTTGGTGGAGATTGTCAGAGTAATATTGTGCTTTTGCATACCTTGTTTGCCTTGTGCACACGTTCCGCAGGCATCTGTAGTGATTGAGATCCTTGGTAGTGCCAGTTACTTTGTAGCTTTTCCACAAGGCATCCCTGAACTGGTAGAGTGCTATAAGGTCAGGTGTAACCCATGGATGGTGGGCCCCCCGTACCCTTATTTTGCGTAGTGGAGCATGGGTATCGCAGAGTTTTAAGAACTCGGATTGGAAATAGTCGAGCGCAGAATCAGGGTCGGGAATTAAATCGATTCTGTGCCAAGGGCAGTTGGTAAGGTCATCCAGAAACTGTTGTGGGTTAAAGTTTTTAAATGTTCTAGTGAGGAGAACTTTAGGGCTTGAATGGGGAGGTTTAATTTTCCTTACACAGTACACTATTGCATGGTCACTGAAAATATCAGGAAGGATGCCAGAGGATTGGATTCTGCTGGGGTTTGAGGAGAGAATCCAGTCTAGCAAGGAATGGTTATGCGACTTCAGGTTTATTCGTGTGGGTTGGGAAATGAGTTGTGATAGGTTAAGTGACTTGAGTTGTATCTGGATTTTGTGGTTTTTAGGGTCAAGCCAATTGAAGTTGAAATCCCCTAGAACTAGCAGCTCACTCTTCTCATTCAGAGAGGAAATGGAGGCAAGAAATTGGGTGATATCAGTCAAGGATTGTAGAGGGGCTTTAGGGGGGCGGTAGATGCCAGCAAGCAAGATGGGCTTAGAAAAGGGGAGGCAGATTTTGCCAACTAGAGTTTCAAAAGAGGGTGGACTTGGTGGGCAATGTAACAGTGTAAATTGTAAGGTGTCTGCAATATAAAATAACACCCCTCCTCCTCTCTTTGACCTATCTCTCCTAAAAATGGAGTATCCCTGAATGGCGATATTTGCATCAGGGGTTTTAGAGGATAGCCATGTTTCTGTAAGAATGATGGCTTTGGGTTTATGCATAAGGCACCATGCCCTTAGTTCATCCAGTTTGGGCAGCAGGCTCCGGATGTTTATATGGGCGACAGATAGCCCTTTTTGGAATTTAAAGGTGGAATTCTCAGGGGCATGGGACAGAGCTGAAATGGGAGGACCTGGGTTAGTTTCAACATCACCTGCTAGAGAGAGTAATAGTATGAGTAGGAATTTGGGTAGTTGTTTGCAAGTTGTAAATTTGTGGTGTTTTCCATTTGAGTGTGCGGTGGTTGGTGTGCTGGTTTTTAGAGTTCTCCACCAACATTCAGTAGATAGTGCAAGGCTTTTGAGTAGTCCAGGGTGTATGGTGATGTTGGGTGTGGGCAAGGATGGAGGAGTTTGTAGTGGATAGAGGGAGTAACATCTCCATGAGGCCAGGAGAAAGAAAAAAGTTAGAAGACATAGCAGGTTCATGATGCCAGAGGTAGGCAGTGCTGCAAGGAGCTGTTGTGAGCAGAGTGAGTGTGTGCAGACTAAACAGCAGGGGTGAGCCTGTACCTTGTCAAGTGTTTAGCTGCATTGCAATGCTAGGGTCAAATCAGGGTTTAAGTGTTTTATGCATTCAGTTTTGGGAGAGGCTGCAGTGAAAGAAGTTGAAAAGGGGTGGGGGGTTAAACTATGCAGGCTAACAAGCTTGGGATCACAGTGTGATCTGAATAGCTTACCGTTTGTTGTCTTGAGTAAAAGAGTGTGCAGTCCCCAGTCACCTCTAGTCAAACTGTAGTCTAACTGTATCACTTAAAAACCTCACTTTAAATGCCTCACTGCCTAATGCAGTTCCGTGTATAAAGCTGGAACAGCCAACCAGGAGAGGGGGCGTGCCTGGAGGAGCCCAGGGAGCTTCAGCGCATTGGCTGCTGTTCTTAGAGCCCAGGTGATACTCAGCAAGAGCCAGATTGTAACCGTGCGGTTTTGGGGGCAGAGCCTAAGCGGGGATAAGTTCAGGGGCTGTTGTGTGTGCACTGTAAGTCCGACGTGCGCATGAGAGGAAGCAAAATGGGGAGAGCTCGTGCCGACGGCTGCGGCGTAGAGCATGAAGGAAGTACCTCGTGGAGCGTCCCAGCATGTCGAGGGGTAAGTGATGCAGCTGAAGGCGGCTTGCGAGGTTGTAGTGGAAGGGTCTGAGCAGTGTAAGGAGAGAGCCGTGAGCTCGGCCTGTGGCGCTGTGTGCTTACATTCCTCACAGTAACCCCCTCTTCAGGATCGGCCTCAGGACGATCCAAGAACGGCTTCTCCGGAAATTTCCTCCTAAAAGTCTTCAGGAGGCTGGGCACATGAATGTCTTTGAGCGGAACCCAAGACCTCTCCTCGAGTCCGAAACCCCTCCAGTGGACCAAAAACTGAAGCTGCCCCCTGGAGATGCGGGAGTCCAGGAAGGCTTGTACCTCGTATTCCTCGTTATTGAGTACCGTGACTGGATCTGGCTTGCTAATCTGTCCGATAGTAGTTCGCAAATCCTAAAAAGTGCTGGATAGTCTTGAGAGTTTCTGGTCTGGGCCATTCCGTAACTGCCTGGAGTTTACCTGGATCCATCAAAAAGCCTTCGTCCGAAATAATGTAGCCCAGAAATTGGGTAGAGCGTTGATGGAAGGTACACTTCTCTAGTTTGGCGTACAGGTGATGTTTGAGTAGACGTGAGAGGACGTACGAGGTGTGACGAATGTGATCCTGGAGATTTTTGGAGAAGATCAAAATGTCATCTAAATAGACAATAACAAAGATGTTGAGCACCTCACAAAATACGTCATTAATAAAGTCCTGAAAGACTACCGGGGAGTTACATAAATCCAAAAGGCATGACGAGGTACACTACTCATAATGCCCACTGCGGGTGTTGAAGGCTGTCTTCCACTCGTCGCCCTGCCTGATGCGGACCAAGTTGTAAGCCCCACGGAGATCCAATTTGGAAAATATCTTAGCCCCACGCAGTTTATCGAAGAGTTCCGTGATCAAGGGGAGAGGATAGCGGTTCTTGATGGTGATACCGTTCAAGCCCCGGTAATCAATACATGGCCTCAGAGTACCATCCTTTTTCTTCACGAAGAAGAACCCTGCTCCCGCCGGGGAACTGGAGGGCCGTATGAATCCTCTCTCAAGATTCTCCTTTATGTAGTCTTCCATGGCTTGAGACTCAGGTATCGACAATGGGTAAGTCTTGGACTTGGGCAAGGTGTATCCTGGGACCAAATCGATGGGGCAATCGTAGGACCGATGAGGAGGCAATTGTTCTGAGCAGACCTTGTTAAAGACCTCGCAGAAAGGGTGGTACACGGGGAGAAGAATGGAATCCTGAGTCATTGTGTTAGCCAAGAATTTGGGATACTTCCCTGACCTCGGTTTCCAGGTGATGGGGGTAGGTGAGACCCAGTCAATTGGAGGGTTGTTCTTCTGCAACCAAGGTAGGCCGAGGGTTACCGGTGTACCTGGGTCCAGGATGGCGTCAAGGACCGGGGTCTCGCTGTGGGAGTAGGTAGATAGGAGGAGAGGTACGGTCTGTAGCGAGATAAAGGCTGGAGACAGCGAACGTCCATCAATCCCAACCAAGGCAATAGGTTGGGCCTTCTTCACCAAAGGTATCCGGTTCTGTTTGGCGAAATCGAGGTCTACAAAGTTTCCTCCAGCACCGGAGTCGATAAAGGCAGCAGTAGATGTGCGAAACTCAGCGCCTGCGAGAGAAATAGGAATCGTAAGTTTCTTAGGCAGTGCCTCCTTGGGGAGGGAACAAGAAAAGATAACACCCAGTGAGAGCCCCTCCCTACTCACTGAGTGTTCCCATTTCCCGGACGCAAAGGGCATGCACGGACCAGATGTTCAGGAGATCCACAGTAGAAACACCGGCATAGCGGTGTTCTCGTAGTGGATTCTGGATCTGTTACACCCCTAATTGCATTGGCTTGGGAGGCTCCAGTGCCAGCTGCTGTGAAGGAGACAGTCTAGGAACCAGAGAAGAGTTGGGGAAGGGTGCTTGGAAGGTTAGTGGCCAGGCATGCTGACGCTCCGAGCTTCGTACCTGGATGCGTTGATCATGCGTACGGCCAAGTCGATGATCGCCTCCAATTGGTCTGGCCTGGGTTGCCGAGCAAGCTTGTCCTTGATGAACTCCAAGAGACCTTGCCAGAAGACTGAGACGAGCGGCTCTTGTCCCAGTTCGTCTCGGCGGCGAGCGTGCAAAATTCAACCGCATACTGTGTCACCGATCTTCACCCCTGAGTTATCTGGAGGAGGGAAACAGACGCCATCTCCCGGCGTGCAGGGGAATCAAAGACTTGTCGGAACTCACCCTTGAAGGCTAGGTAGTCTTGTGTTAGGTCCGGGCGCAATTCCCAGACTGGTGAGGCCCATGCCAGCGCGCTGCCCGTCGGTAGGTTGCACACGTAGGCTACCTTCTTCCGGCCGGTGTCGTACTGAAGGGGTGCCATTTCAAATTGAACCTCCCACTGGTTAAGAAAACCTCTGCACTCCTGCGGGTTGCCGGCGTACGGCTTGGAAGACGGTATCTTCACTTCCTGACTGCTGGGTCTGACTGGTTCTTCAACCTGTGGAGGAGAAAGAGGAACAGGTGCTTCCGGTACCTGAGCCGAAAATTTGGCCATTTGGTGTGTTAGGGCCACAATCTGATCGGCCACGGCCTGGTTTTGCTGTATCAGCGTAGAGATTGCTTGCCTCCGTTCGGCCTGGTCTGCGTCTTGTGGGCTCGTCATAATGTTATGCCGGAGAAGCTCGCAGACCAGACCTGTCCCTAGAACTGAGGTGGTAGGTATGAATACACACACCGACAGAGCGAGGGACGTGTCCGGGATGTGGTATTAGATGGTGCCAGGCCAGATGGGGAGTATTGCGTGAATACTTGCCGGTACCGTTTTTTCCAGAAGAATGGTCGTTGCCATTGCCGAGATCAGGGGTATTTATTTATTTATAAAATATTTTACCAGGAAGTAATACGTTGAGAGTTACCTCTCATTTTCAAGTATGTCCTGGGCACAGAGTTAAGACAAATAATACATGGTTACAAATACAGTTACATAAATGAACAGGGTATACATTATATACAAGACATTGCATGCACAGTTAAAGAAAATATATATTATGGGCGTATGAAACAGTTACTGTACAGACCAGATAAAAATGTGAGACAGCCTTAGATTTGAAAGAACTTAAACTGGTGGTGGATGTGAGAGTCTCTGGTAGGTTGATCAAGTTTTGGGGTTCACGGTAAGAGAAGGAGGAACGGCCGGATACTTTATTGAGCCATGGGACCATGAGCAGTCTTTTGGAGTCTGATCTCAGGTGATAAGTGCTGCATGTGGTAGGGGTGAGGAGCTTGTTCAGATAGCTGGGTAGCTTGCCCATAAAGAATTTAAAGGCAAGACAGGAAAGGTGAACTTTGCGCCTAGACTCTAGTGATGACCAATCTAGTTCTTTGAGCATTTCGCAGTGATGTGTTGTAGTTGCATTGGAGAACAAAACAATAAATTGAATTGTAGAGGGTGTCAAGTTTGCTAAGGTGGGTTTGAGGTGCCGAGCCATATACTATGTCTCCATAGTCAATAATTGGCATTAGCATCTGCTGTGCGATACGCTTTCTGACCAGGAGACTTAGGGAGGATTTGTTCCTGTAAAGTACCCCTAGTTTGGCATAGGTCTTGGTTGTCAGGGTATCAATGTGCATTCCGAATGTTAAGTGGGAGTCAAACCATAAGCCCAGGTATTTAAAACTAGTGACAGGGGTTAGGGTGGTGTTAGCGTTGGTTCTAATCAGGAGCTCAGTCCATGGAAGCTTTAAAAATTTAGTCTTGGTCCCAAATACCATTGTTACAGTCTTGTCAGTGTTTAAAAACAGTTTGTTTTGGGAAATCTAGTTTTCGAGTCTCAAAAAGTCAGACTGAAGTATGTGTTGAAGGTCAGAGAGGCTATGGCTGTGTGCATATAGGATTGTGTCATCTACATACATGTGTATTGAGGCTTCCTTACAAGTTGTGGGAAGATCATTAATGAACACTGAGAAGAGTAGGGGCCCCAGAACAGAGCCTTGCGGGACACCACAGGTGATTTCCAGGGGGTTGGAGTTAGAGCCTGAGATGAACACATGTTGGGATCTTCCTGATAGGTAGGACTGAAACCAGTTTAAAGCATGTTTCCCTATTCCAGAGCTCTGGAGTTTGTTAAGCAGGATAGCATGATCAACTGTATAAAAAGCCGTTGCAAAATCTAGGAATACTGCACCAGTGAGTTGTCTCCATTCCATTCCACACTGGATTTCATTGCAAACTTTTAGCAGGGTAGTTACGGTGGAGTGTTTGGGACGAAAGTCAGATTGGAATTGGCTAGGGAAATTTGTCTTGGTATAGTAATCGCTTAATTGGGAGTGGACACATTTTTCCATGACTTTGGATAGAATTGGGAGAAGTGAGTGTGACGGGGAGGAAAGGGTTAATGCCTGATTTGCTATGCATTACTGTTGTTGCCCTGTCACCACCATTTTTATTCCCCATTTGCAGGCCATTCCCTGTCTGCGAGGGTAAAAGGCAAGATGAATTGCTTGCCATACCCTCTAACCGACACATGATGGCAGATCTTAAATGTACAGTAAGGCAGGAGGTATTTTTTTGTAAGTCCAAGCAGGAATTACTTGGACATCCAGCTGTGATATGGGTGAATGAGCTGGGGCTATTTTTATGACCAAGTCTCAAAGGGCTGTAGTTATTTTTATGACGGAGCCTCAAAAGTCAAAAGTCACAGATTTAGAGTCCCCCTGTCTAAAAGACCCAGAGACCCATAATGTATACAATACTGGCATACTGATGCACAGCAGATGTCAGGCTAGTGACACCTTTGAGTCAGAAACCAGACACAGTGGCACCAAGTTATGGGTGTAGCCCAGGTATGCTATGTGGCATGGGCGTCAACCTAACCCATGCGCTCTGCCCACCGGACAGCCCTTTTGACCGGTCTTATGAACTGTGGGTAACTTGGCTATTCGTGGGGTTTTTTGTTCCCACGAGGGGATTCGATCCACAAGATAGCTTAGGGCAGTCTATAACTGTGGCCCCCCCAGGTATCCCCAGTATGATTCCTGAATTTTAATCCATGATGTAAAGATGCAAGACTTTGTTCCAGCACAGCAGCAACCAGTCCAGGAGTGAAGGGGTTAATAACCACATAACCACAGGACTTTTAAAACCAAGGCTGCATTTTTTGCTCTTGCAAGCAGAGGACAATTTCTTTTGTTTCGAAGGACAATTTCAGTGAGCAGGGGGTTCCCTGAGCCAGAAATCTAAACTCAGGGGGCCCCCTGCTCCTGCTAAATATTATTAAAAAATACAGAAATGCTGCTTCATTACCATAGCGTATAGCCGCTAAGGCAATGAAGGGGTTAACCCACCGTGCCCGCTTTATTGTGGGTAGCGGGGGTGGGTGAAGGGGGTATTTGGCCCTTGGTGTGAGTTTAGGACTTGCGGGGGGGGTTGCGGGTGCACTTAACCCCTTCACGACCGTAGCAGTTAATACCGCTACGGTCATGAAGGGGTTAAGCCCTCCCGCTACCCCCCCGCAAGCCCTAGACAAGCACCGTTGGGGCTAATACCCCCTTCATCCACCCCCGCTACCCACAATAAAAAAAAACTCACACACAGCAGCAGCCAAAAAATAAATAAATAAATAAATAAATGACTATAAATAAATACATTTGAAATACATTTTTATTTATAGTGTAGATGTGCAGGGGGTCTCCGGAGCTGAACCGCGTTGGTTTCAGGTCTGGGGACCCCCTGCTCCCCGAGATAGAGACCCCTTTATGAGGTGCCGGTATCCCTCTACGTTTAAAGGGCCCGATCACGTGATCGCGGCCTGTAAACCAAGCAGAGCAGAGGAATACCGGCACCCCCTAAAGGGGCCTGTATCTCGGGGAGCAGGGGGTCCCCGGACCTGAAACCAGTGTGGTTCAGCTCCCGAGACCCCCTGCACATCTACACTATAAATAAAAATGTATTTAAAATCATTTTTAATGTGCCGATGTTTGCGCAGAGAGAGAGCAGCGGATCTCTCTGCTGCAAACACATCTCGCCCCCGCCGGCCCATAGTATCATTTATGTATGTGCATATACAGTACTGTATGTGTACAGTACTGTATGTTAGGGGTTATAGGGGTTGTTGTTATACAGTATATATATATATATATATACAGTATATATACTGCATTACAATTCATTATAGGGGACGGCTTCAAAGAGAACAGCTCGCAAGCGCCCCCATGTGTTTTTACATGGCATTGCAGTATTGCAGCCAGCCGGAATAAAATGCTTCAATCCCTGCCGGGAAAATAACGCTATACACTCCGGCAGAAAACGATCACAAACCTCAATACACCCGAGTATACCCGAATTCGCGGGACTAGCCGAGCGAGAATAAAGTGTGTCGCCACTGTATCCCTAAGCTGGTAGAGTGCAATAAGGTCAGTTGTAACCCATGGAAGGTGGGCCCCCCGTACCCTTATTTTGCATAGTGGAGCATGGGTATCACAGAGTTTTAAGAACTCGGATTGGAAATAGTCGAGCGCAGAATCACGGTCAGGAATTAAATCGATTCTGTGCCATGGGCAATTGGTAAGGTCATCCAGAAACTGTTGTGGGTTAAAGTTTTTAAATGTTCTAGTGAGGAGAACTTTAGGGCTTGAATGGGGCGGTTTAATTTTCCTTACACAGTTCACTATTGCATGGTCACTGAAAATATCAGGAAGGATGCCAGAGGATTGGATTCTGCTGGGGTTTGAGGAGAGAATCCAGTCTAGCAAGGAATGGTTATGCTATTTCAGGTTTGTCCGTGTGGGTTGGGAAATGAGTTGTGATAGGTTAAGTGACTTGAGTTGTATCTGGATTTTGTGGTTTTTAGGGTCAAGCCAATTTATGTTGAAATCCCCAAGAACTAGCAGCTCACTCTTCTCATTCAGAGAGGAAATGGAGCCAAGAAACTGGGTGATATCAGTCAGGGATTGTAGAGGGGCTTTAGGGGGTCGGTAGATGCCAGCGAGCAAGAAGGGCTTAGAAAATGGGAGGCAGATTTTTCCAACTAGAATTTCAAAAGAGGGTGGGCTTGGGGGGCAATTTAAAAGTGTAAATTGTAATGTGTCTGCAATATAAAATAGCACCCCTCCTCCTCTCTTTGACCTATCTCTCCTAAAAATGGAGTATCCCTGAATGGCGATATTTGCATCAGGGGTTATGTTTCTGTAAGAACAATGGCTTTGGGTTTTTGCATAAGGCACCATGCCCTTAGTTCGTCCAGTTTGGGCAGCAGGCTCCGGATATTTATATGGGCGACAGATAGCCCTTTTTGGAATTTAAAGGTGGAATTCTCAGGGGCATGGGACAGAGTTGAAATGGGAGGACCTGGGTTAGGTTTAATATCACCTGCTAAATAAAGTAATAGTATGAGTAGAAATGTGGGTAGTTGTTTGCAAGTTGTAAATTTGTGGTGTTTGCCATTAGAGTGAGAAGTGGTTGGTGTGCTGGTTTTTAGAGTGCTCCACCAACATTCAGTAGATAGTGCAAGGCATTTGAGTAGTCATGGGTGTATGGTGATGTTGGGTGTGGGCCAGGATGGAGGAGTTTGTAGTGTACAGAGGGAGTATCCCTGAATGGCGATATTTGCATCAGGGGTTATGTTTCTGTAAGAATGATGACTTTGGGTTTATGCATAAGGCACCATGCCCTTAGTTCGTCCAGTTTGGGCAGCAGGCTCCGGATATTTATATGGGCGACAGATAGCCCTTTTTGGAATTTAAAGGTGGAATTCTCAGGGGCATGGGACAGAGTTGAAATGGGAGGACCTGGGTTAGGTTTAATATCACCTGCTAAAGAGAGTAATAGTATGAGTAGAAATGTGGGTAGTTGTTTGCAAGTTGTACATTTGTGGTGTTTGCCATTAGAGTGAGAAGTGGTTGGTGTGCTGGTTTTTAGAGTGCTCCACCAACATTCAGTAGATAGTGCAAGGCATTTGAGTAGTCCAGGGTGTATGGTGATGTTGGGTGTGGGCCAGGATGGAGGAGTTTGTAGTGTATAGAGGGAGTAACATCTCCATGAGGCCAGGAGAAAGAAAAACGTTAAGATACATAGCAGGTTAATTATGCCAGAGGTAGGCAGTGCTGCATGGAGCTGTTGTGAGCAAAGTGAGTGTGTGCAGACTAAACAGCAGGGGCGTGCCTGTTCCTTGTCAAATGTTTTGCTGCATTGCAATGCTAGAGTCAATTCAGGGTTTCAGTGGGCTGAGTGGGTGTGGAGGTATTTTTGTGCAGTCAGTTTTGGGAGAGGCTGCAGTGAAATAAGTTGTAAAGGGGGGGGTTAAAATATGCAGGTTAACAAGCATGGGATCAAAGTGTAGTCATATACAGTAAGCTCACTTTTTGTTGCCTTGAGTAAGAGAGTTTGCAGAAAGATGCAGTCACCAGTCACCTCTAGTCAAACTATAGTCTAACTATATATTGTCACTTAAAATGATCACTTTAAATGCATCACTCTTAAGATGCCAGTGCTACCCTGCCAATGCAGGGGGGATATTTGTTTTATACATCTAAAGCAGTCATATTATCCTCCCCCCAACCCAATAAATCAGCTTTTTCCAGTTGGTCAATTAGCAGCACACAGTTAAGAGGGGGGAAAAAATCCACCTTTTGATATACAAACATAGCAAGAGAGATCAATAGTACAAGCCGGGAGGGTAATTCATTTAAAACAGGACTTGCAGATCAGTGACATACCAAGAGACATCAATAGTACAAGCCGAGAGGGTAATTCTTTTAAAACAGGACTTGCAGATCAGGGACATACCAAGAGAGATCAATAGTACAAGCCGGGAGGGTAATTCTTTTAAAACAGGACTTGCAGATCAGGGACATACCAAGAGAGATCAATAGTACAAGCTGGGAGGGTAATTCTTTTAAAACAGGATTTGTAGATCAGGGACATACCAAGAGAGATCAATAGTACAAGCCAGGAGGGTAATTCTTTTAAAACAGGACTTGCAGATCAGGGACATACCTGTGAAGAGAATGCAATTAGATTCATATCAGCTGAGGTTATTGGTCTTGCATGAAGAAAGTAAATATATAAACTATAGTCTAACTATATATTGTCACTTAAAATGATCCCTTTAAATGCATCACTCTTAAGATGCCAATGCTACCCTGCCAATGAAGGGGGGAGGAGAAGTATGGAAGGATTGAGGTGAGAGCCGTGGTCAAAGGGAGCCAGAAGGTACGTAAACAGGAACAATCCGAAGTCGAGAGCCAAAGGGGGAAGTCTGCCAAGCCGCGTCAAAACCGAGAGAATCAAAGAACAAGCACTGTGAAACACCCAAACACCCATAAAAAAACTATGACGAGCGAGGAAGCACAGGACAGAGAGGGTATATAAAGCTGGAACAGCCAACCAGGATAGGGGGCGTGCCTGGAGGAGCCCAGGGAGCTTCAGTGCATTGGCTGCTGTTCTTAGAGCCCAGGTTACACTCAGCAAGAGCCAGATTGTAACCGTGCGGTGTTTGGGGGCGGAGCCTGAGTGGGGATAAATTCAGGGGCTGTTGTGTGTGCACTGTAAGTCCGACGTGCCCATGAGAGGAAGCAACGTGGGGTGCGCGTGTGCGCACGGAGCAGCGATTCCACGCCGACGACTGCGGCGTAAAGCGTGGAGGAAGTACCTTGTGGAGCGTCCCACCATGCCGAGGGGTAAGTGATGCAGCTGAAGGGGGCTTGCGTGGTTGTAGTGGAAGGGTCTGAGCAGTGTAAGGAGAGAGCCGTGAGCTCCGCCTGTGGCGCTGTGTGCTCACATTCCTAACAGTGAGTTTGTTTAGAAAATCTGTCCACGATGACAAGGATGACATTCATTCTATTAGAAATCCATTGAGAGACGGGTCCAAGGACGCTCCGGAATAGGTAGTGGGCACAGCAGGTCCCTTTTAGGTGTGACCCCTTTCAAGAATCTTTCGGTGAAATTTCGGTGCATGCATATAAGCAACCCTCTGGTACCTCTAATCCGTCGGGAATCTGCATCTGAGACTCCAAGATCTTGTCCAGAATATCAAAAGAATTTGCAGAAATTATAAATTTTGAAGGAAGAATCTTTTCGGGAACATCTTCGTATTTATCTTTAGAAATAAATTGATGAGATAAGGCATCGTCCTTCAGGTTTTTAGTACCAATAATGTAAGAAAACACATAATTAAACCTTGAGCGACAAGCGCCTTCAATGTACAATAGATTTTTATGGTCTGTAAGTATTAGGATAGGATTCTCTGCACCTTCGAGGAGGTGTCTCCATTCTTGTAGCTTGAGTTTGATAGCCAGAAGTTCTCTATTGCCAACTTCGTAGTTTATCTCTGCGGGGGAGAACTTCTTGGAGAAGAAGCCGCAAGGAGTCTGTCCTGAGGAGAACGTCTCTGCGAAAGTATTGCTCCGGGTCCAATGTCTGAGGCGTCAACCTTCAACGTGACGGGGAGAGTTGGATCAGGATGATGCAGAATAGGAGCGGAAGTAAATGCCCTTTTAAGAGATTCAAAGGCCTGGCAGGCTTCAGGGGACCAGGAGGAAGGGTCCGCGCCTTTCTTTGTAAGGGCGGTAATAGGCGCCACAGTGGCAGAAAAGTTACGGATAAACTTGCGATAGTAATTGGCGAAGCCAAGGAACTGCTGAATAGCCTTGAGAGAAGTGGGCTGGGTCCAATCTAACACTGCTTTAAGTTTCTCAGGGTCCATAGTAAACCCTTTCTCAGAAATTATGTAACCCAAGAAAGAAGTGGAGGTTTGATGAAACAAGCATTTCTCCATCTTGGCATAGAGATGATTCTCATGGAGGCGGGAAAGAACAAGTTTGGTATGCTGGATATGTTCGGATAGGGATTTTGAAAAAAATGAGAATATCGTCAAGGTACACTATGACAAAAGATTAAGGACATCTAAAAAAATCTCGTTTACGAATTCTTGGAAAACCGCTGGTGCATTACAAAGTCCAAAGGGCATAACTAAATATTCGTAATGGCCATTGCGTGTATTAAAGGCCGTCTTCCACTCATCTCCTTGTCTTATACGTATGAGATTGTATGCGTCACGGAGATCGAGCTTAGAAAAAATGGTGGCACCATGCAAACCGTCAAACAATTCCAAAATAAGTGGTAAGGGGTTACGTTTTTTCAATGTAATCTTGTTAAGACCTCTGTAATCTATGCAGGGGTGAAGAGAACCATCCTTCTTCTTAACAAAATAGAAACCAGCCCCGGCAAGGGAGGTAGAGTTTCTTATTAAACCTTTCTTCAAGTTCTCCTGAATATACTCGGACACAGCTTTAATCTCAGGAAGGGATAAAGGGTAGGATCTGGCATTGGGAAGGATGGCACCGAGAAGAAGATCAATGGGGCAGTCAAAGGGACAATGAGGGGGAAGGACCTCAGATCAGACCTTATAAAAAACGTCAAGAAATTCTGCGTACACTTCGGGAAGAGACTTTTTAACAGAAGAAGCAGTTTCTAAAGCAGCCAGCGAGAGGGTGATAGGGGCAGAGAGCTTCTTAGAAAGTGAACCCCATTGGACAGGTTTCTTGTCAGTCCAATCTATCAGAGGATTGTGTAATTGTAGCCAAGGAAGGCCCAGGATTATCTGCACAAACGGAGAATGAATAACATCGAAAGATATCTCCTCCTTATGACCATCCTTCATGGAGAGAGTTAGAGTGGATGTCTCCAAGAAGATAAAAGCTGCCTGGAGGGGACGTCAATCAATTGCCTCGAGACCGATGGGTACAGACTTCTTTACCAAAGGAATTTTATGTTTGGTCGCGAATTCCTGATCCACAAAATTTCCCCCAGACCCGGAGTCAATGAATGCGGAAGCGGATACATGGAAGTCAGGACCCTGAAGAACAATTGGAAGTAGTATTCTTTTCGGCAGATTTTTCTTTGGAAAGGGGAGAGAAGAAATGGTACCCAGTGAGATCCCCTCATAGTTCATTGGAGGTTGGCGTTTCCCGGTCGTGTCGGGCAACGATGGGCCAAATGTCCAGGTAGACCACAGTAGAGACACAGTACTTCATTTCTCCAGCCTGGTTTCTCCATGAAGGAAATTGATAACTCCCTAACTGTATGGGTTCCGGAGGCTCAGGAACTGGAATAGTGGAAGAAGAAAAACCAGGGATGGGAGACATGGAGGGAGAAGAGCGTGTACAGTGGCGTTCATTCCGTCTCTCCTGGAGGCGTTGATCCACCCTTATACATACGGAAATGAGATCCTCGAGCGTGGAGGGTCTTTCACGAGCGGCCAATTAATCTTTCAAAGACCCGGAGAGACCCTACCAGAAGGCTGCTGATAAGGCCTCGTTGTTCCAACCCTTCTCTGTGGCGATGGTCTGAAATTCAAAAGCGTATTTCGCCACTGTTCTGTGAACCTGGGAAATGTGAAATAGAGATGAGGCCTTGATGGGTGTCAAAAACCTGTTGAAACTCTCTTTTGAAACTAGCAAAGTTCTGAGTAAGTTCAGGTCTCAATTCCCAGATGGGGAAAGCCCACGCCAAAGCATCACCAGTCAGCATAGCAATAATATAGGCAACTTTCGATCTCTGAAGAAAAGCAAGAAGGGGTTAATTCGAACTGGATATCACATTGATTGAGAAAACCTTGACAAAGTGAGAATATGACGTAAGGGCGGGGGGGTCTGACATAACAGCACTGTGATCTAAGCAACCATTTTAAGTCAGCATCCATTTTAGGTTTTGTCTGAATGAAAGGGGTATGGGAATGGACTTTTTGAAAGAGATTTTTTGCTTCCAATTTTTAAAGTGATATTAAGCTACACAGCTAACTAAAAAAACCTTGAAGAGAAGAGCAAAGTGCCAATGTTATGAAAATAAGAGACAGATAACACACTGTCTCGCATTCCAAGGGAGGTGCCCATGAAGTCTCGTATGTAGAGAAAAGGTCAACGGCTTTAATAAGGAATATTAGCTGAGTCATTTAATTTCTAATATGAATCTCATCGTAATGCTTTTAACTCAATGTGTTCATGTTCATATTTTGTTTATCTAATATGCTTACGTAGTGACGCACACGCAACCTCGTTTAGGGGCGTGGGCTTAGTATTTTGTGTATAAATAAGGCCTGTATGCCACCATGTCGTTGGGGGGGGTTTTATTTTGAAACTGCCTCCTGCGTGTGCACCGTACACTGCAATAAACTTATTTGTCAGTCTGCAATGATCCTCAGATTATGACTCTTATTTTTTCACGCATTTCACAACCTCTGCATCCTAGTGGGTCACTGGCATAGCGATTAGGAGTAGGAAGCCATGGTTCCAATGGTATAGTTCCCTCTATAGAAGAAGCAATTAAGGTTGCTGGCCTAAGGATTCTGGACTAGGATTGTTGAAGTGAGACTGTAGCTAACTTTTGGGTTAGGTCAGAGACTTGTTTGGTCAGATACTGGAAATGCTCAGAGATAGAGGCCAAAGCTTGTCCCACCTAAGGGGGGTCTATGTTTGTTGGGCTGAGCATACTGTAATGCTTGCATGAACCCACAAACAAGACAAGACCCCGGTACTGAGGTGGGAAGGTTTAGAGCTACACACCCACAGCAGCGGAGGCGTGCCTGGAAGGCGGATAGTCAGCGCAGCCGGATTTGGGTTGGAGAGAGACGGTTATTCCTGTATTCTTGCCAGGGTCCTGGTTTATAGATAGCTGCATAATTGAAGTCTGTAAGTCAATGGTCTGGGGTGGAGAAGACAGCGTAGTAGTGGTCCATAAGCCTGGGTCGTGGAGTGGAGAGGTAAGTGTAGTCGAGGGTAAGCCGGGGTCAGAGCCAGAGAGGGTCCACAAACAAGCCGGATCGGTACATGAAGAGCCACAATGCAAGAGAATACTGGAACAAGGCAAGGCAAAACAAAACACAGGATCCGCACAAGGCTACACTTGGTTATGCTCTGCAATGCAACTGAGCACTAGCAGGGTATTTAAACAGGAAGGACGCCAATCACACAGGAGACCGAGTGGGGCGTGGCCAAAGCGGAGACTGGGATAGGTGCAGGAGGCAAGGGGCTCCTTAGGGCTTGACGCGTAGCTGGAGATCGTTGCGCGACATCACGCGTGCACGTAGCGCGGAGGGGGAGCGACGAGTCCGCGGAGGGGGAGCGACGAGTCTGAGGAGTTGGAGCTGAGCTCCGTGGCAGTGGCATATGAAGAACGGGTGCATGCGCACCCTGTAACGGGAGCAGGGGTGTGCGCACTGAAAGCGAGGGGAGCGGAGGCAGTGGCAGCTGCGGCACTTCTGGTAAGAGAGGAGGGAACACGCCACAAGGGACGTGTTCCCCGATTCCTCACACAATCCTCAATGAACTGAAGCAACGTTGTAAAGAAGAGTGGGACAAAATTCCTCCACAACGATATGAGAGACTGATAAAGTCATACAGAAAATGATTACTTCAAGTTATTGCTGCTAAAGGTGGTTCTACAAGCTATTGAATCATAAGGTATACTTAGTTTTTTACACATGGCTTCTCCATTTTGGCTTTATTTTTTATTAAATAAATCATGACACACAATATTTCGATGCCCTTTTCCTCCAAATGAGGAGGGGAGTCCAGGAGGACGTGAATGCTGCTCTGGATTGCCTAAGGGCAGATATCAACAGCCTCACGAAGCGCACAGACAAAATTGAGCTCAAGATCAGAGACGTAATAGGATCGCAAAATAGCACAGAGGAGGAGGTGATCAGACTGGGCCAGGTCATTGAAGAGTTAAAGGACTCCCTCGAGGACCAAGAAAACAGGGACCGTAGACAAAACCTCCGGATAAGAAATATACCTGAAGAAGTCACCCCTGAGGTCCTCCAGCCTTACCTCCACAAACTGTTCCGGTCCCTGGTCCCAGACCTCACGGAGCACGATATATACAAATGGACAGGGCTCATCAAGCGCTAGGCCCTAAATCCACTGATCCAAACCGTTGCAGAGATGTGATTATTAAATTTCACATGTATTCCACCAAAGAAAGATTCATGTCCGCGACCAGAAAAGCAGGAGATCTTCACATAGAAAACAACAGAATCCAGATCTTCAGCGACCTGTCGAGGGTCACTGTGGCTAGGAGGAAGGAGATGAAGCCCCTCATTAACATCCTGAGGGAACGCAATATCACCTACCGCTGGGGCTTCCCCTTCAAATTGATCGTCTTGAGAAATGGCCGCCATCACACCATTTCCAGGCCAGAAGACTCCCCCTCTTTCCTCAAAGCACTGGGGCTCAAATATAGGCCCAATCACCTGGTCTGACCACGCCCCCATTGATCTCATTCTCTCTCTATCCTTTGTAAAAAATAACCATACAAGTAGCTAAACGACTCTCTGCTTCACTGCCCAGAAACAGAGCTGTTAATCAGAGAAAAACTCTCTAACTTTTTTCAAATTAATAAGGGGTCAGTCTCGGCCCTAGCAATGCTGTGGGAGGCCCATAAGGCCTCAATCAGGGGTGACCTTATCTCAGTCGCAGCCTATAAAAAAAAACAGAAACTCAAGCTTCAAAAAGACCTTACAGATAAGATTGCGCAACTTGAACAACAGCATAAGCACACAGCCTCCAAAAAAATATTCAAACAACTAAACCAAACCAGAGCAGCCCTCAAACACACCCAACTCGAAGAGGTAGAGAGAGCACTGAGATGGACCAGACAAAAATTCTATGACAAGGGCAACAAGGCCGATAAGCTCTTGGCCACTAAACTCAGAGGCACCTGAGTCAAATCCCAAATCTCTAAAATCCGTATTAAAAATGGACAAATCTCATATATAGAAAAAGAGATAGCACAGGAATTTGCGGATTTTTAGTCGGACCTTTACAACCTATATCCCCCTAACCATGACCCGGTATCCCTCAAGACAATCACACAATACCTGGAGCAATGTACCCTCCCATCCATTTCGAACGAGGAATTAGACAACCTCAACAAAGAAATCTCCCATGAGGAACTATCGGGAGCCATCGGTTCCCTTAAATTAGCCAAAACGCCCGGCCCGGACGGATTCTCCAACGCTTACTAAAAAACATTCTTGCCGATTCTCTCCCCCTACCTCCTAGATATGTTCAACTCTTTCCTGCAAGGGGAACCGATCCCCTCTACAATCACCGTGGCAAACCTGGCAATTATCCACAAGGAGGGTAGAGACCCTCTCATTTGTGGCAATTATAGGCCAATCTCCTTTCTAAAAACCGACCTTAAACTCTACAGCAAGATTTTGGCAAACAGGCTTAACCCAATTCTCCCACGTCTCATTCATATAGATCAAGTAGGATTTGTGTAAGGTAGACAGGCCTCTGACAACACCCGAAAAATTGTGGATATTTTAGACCATGTGCACCTCACAAGAACCAAAGCAATGATCCTTAGCCTCGACGCAGAAAAAGCGTTTGACAGAATCAAATGGTCCTTTTTAGATCAAACAATGCTGAAATTTGGATTCAGTGGTCCCTTCCTGCAGGGGGTTAGAGCCCTCTACCAAAACCCAACAGCATATGTTAAAATTTCAGGTGGCTACTCGGACCCATTAAGATCAGAAATGGGACCAGGCAGGGTTGCCCCTTTTCCCCTCTGTTATTCGCCCTAACAATCGAA
Source organism: Ascaphus truei (assembly GCF_040206685.1). NCBI lineage: Eukaryota > Metazoa > Chordata > Amphibia > Anura > Ascaphidae > Ascaphus > Ascaphus truei. The sequence continues at coordinate 351,011,166 of NC_134483.1, forward strand.
CCACTAGCGGCAACAATAAGAGACGATCAGAGCATTACGGGTATTCAAATTGGCGAAACAGAATACAAAATCTCTCTATTTGCCGATGATGTGATCTTGACCCTCGCAGACCCCCAAACCTCCCTCCCCAATCTCCAAAGATTGCTATATCAATTCAGCATGGTATCTGACTACAAAGTCAATATGGACAAGTCAGAAGCTCTCAATGTATCACTATTAGATCAGGAATGGAAACTCCTACAATCTAACTATAAATATAGATGGAGCACCACCCATATTAAATACCTAGGAGTTAGAATTTCAAGCACCTATGGTTCCCTATATCATTATAACTACCCTCCCCTGTTTGACCAAATCAAAAAAGATCTGGAAACATGGAAAAGGTTCCAAATTTCCTGGTTTGGAAGAATTGTCTCAATTAAAATGAACGTCCTTCCGAGACTACTCTACTTTTTCCAAACACTCCCTGTTCCCGTCCCATTAGCAGCCCTAAAAAATATCCAGGCCCTTATGTTCCAATTTATCTGGAACGATAAACAACCAAGAGTACCTAGATCAGTGATGTTGTCCCCAAAAACGAGAGGAGGTGTGGGGGTCCCCGACGTGATCATATACTATTCTGCGGCCCAGCTGAAGCAGGCTGTAGTTTGGAATTACGACCCGGCCTCCACCTGCTGGCTAGCGATCGAATCACATCATGCTGCACCTGCCACCCTCCAGGTCCACCTCTGGTCTCCAGCAGGAAGGGAGGGAGGACCACGGGGATTTGATCTGGGGGCAATGAGATGCACATGGGACATCTGGCTCAAAAACAAAGGGAAGTACGGCCTGCTAGCTACCCCATCCCAACTTACCCCCATCTTTGGAAACCCATACTTCCGGCCTGGGTGCTCCAAAAAACAATTTGACCAATTCCAAGGTCTAGGAATAAGGCTGATTGCCGATCTGCTGAAGAACGAGGAGATTCTCTCCTTCCAGGAACTTCGCGATAAATATCAATACCAAGGTCTCCATCTGTTCAAGTTCCTGCAAATTAGGCACTTCCTCCTATCCCTTGCCCCGAACGCCAAATTCCCCCCATTAACCAGGTTTGAATCCATCTGTAGCAGAGGTTCCTATCAGAGAGGTCTGATCTCAGAGATCTATAGGGGGATGGAATTGGCAACCGACCCCCCAACCAACCATTATATGCAAAAGTGGTCCAAGGACCTCAATGTGCAGATAGATATAGACGAATGGGAGGATATCTGGGAGTTGGCCACAAAGACTTCAATTTGTACAGTGACAAAAGAAAACATATATAAAATACTATTCCAGTGGTACCTGACCCCGGCTAGGCTGAGCCAGATCTTCCCAGGCACTCCCGACCTGTGCTGGAGGGGATGTGGTCAAAAGGGAGACATGGCCCACATTTGGTGGTCATGTCTGGAGATCCAGAGGTACTGGACCAAGATCCAGATGCTCCTACAAGAGACTATGGGGCATCTTTTCCCCCTAGACCCTTTACCTTTGTGCTGAGCAAACCCATAAACGACCTGACCCCCCCTATGAGTAGACTAGTATCAGCTATCCTAACCGCAGACAGATGCTCAATAGCAGCGGCGTGGAAACACACCAAAGCCCCAGCAAGAAACACGGTGTTAAGAAGAATAGACGAAGTCATGACCATGGACATACTTACAGCTATGCTCCATAAAAAAATGCCACAGTTCTGGAATACCTGGGACCCCTGGGGTGGTCCGCTAGGACTAGGCCTGCATTAGGCCGCTCACAAACAGATGGAGAAGGAGGAGAAAATCAGAGATCCTCCCCCCTCTCCTGGACCCCCCCTACCCCTCCAGTATGTCTAACCCCTCCCCTCCCCCCTCCCCCTCTTACCTCCCCCCCCCAATAATTGAAACACACCTATTTTGGGACAACACTATGTTAAACTCAGTTGAGCAATCATGTCATGTGCCCTGTGACATTGTTGTACTCATGTGGATGTATGTTGTTCTCAATAAAAAAATTGATACAAAAAAAAATAACAGCATAAAACAGAAATCCCTATATATTACATTATCATGTATGTCATAGGTTTCGTCCAGATAGGTCACCTGCATTGAAAGATGACAATTCAAATGTTTGATCCTAAACACACTTCTGTTGAATTCTGATTTTCATAATACCTTGCTACGTCTATGTACTATTTTTTTCCCCATTGAAACAACATAAGCCCACCCCTGTTGTAAATTAGCTGCTAGGTTGACAGTTTTATTACCAAAAATTAAAAAAAAACTCCTACCAAACGATGTTTACGTTTTTGCCTCATTATATAAATGTACTCATAATTTCCTTTCTTTAATACTTAGACACATGTGAGTCAGATAAATAGATTCAGACTATTATGACGGACATAAAAATACTAATTATGACAGTCTTGGACCTACATTTGAGTGATAAATGGATATATGTCCCTAATTAGCAGATAGACCTGACTTGTGTGGTACGGTTTTTTTGCCACGATGTCAAATATTTATCGCTTAGTAGTAGTACAGTAGATGACATCACATGATATTCTAATTTTTAATAAAGTCCTCCAACTAATGTATTACCTGTGTGTCACCTCTCTCTGGAATCCATCAGTAATCATTCAAAAATTTATTTTTATTTTTTTAGGCTGACAGAATACTACCTGGCTATTGTTTATGGTCCCCTAAATGACACATATGTCACTTTTAGTGATAGCTCTCAATTAAGCCCTCTTTGTAGGTCTGCACAGACCCAGGAAGAGCCTTAACCCAATATATTGTATTTGTTTTTAAATCAAAGTGTTGCTACATTAACCCCTATAGCCCCAGATAAGACTAAATATCTCATTATATTATCATGACAGGGAGCCATCATTTTTGGGAATGCTTGATGATCCAGACGGGGAGATAGATGGGCAAAGAAATCATTTTTCAAGATTTTCCTTTAGATATTCACATCGTCTTCAACTCAGGTTTGGATAGGGAGTAAATATGCCCAAAGGGGATTTTAAAATCTGCTGGAAGGTTAATTTGGCATTCATATGACCAATAAGGCATCAGACAGCTGCAACTTTGTCAACATGTCTCAAAACTTGGCTTACTTAATGGGTAATTGCATAGAAGTTCTCAACTTTGCTATACAGGCATACCCCGCATTAACGTACGCAATGGGACCGGAGCACGTATGTAAAGCGAAAATGTACTTAAAGTGAAGCACTGCCTTTTCCCCACTTATCGATGCATGTACTGTACTGCAATCGTCATATATGTGCATAACTGATGTAAATAACGCATTTGTAACGGGCTCTATAGTCTCCCCGCTTGCGCACAGCTTCAGTACAGGTAGGGAGTCGGTATTGCTGTTCAGGACGTGCTGACAGGCGCATGCGTGAGCTGCCGTTTGCCTATTGAGCGAGATGTACTTACTCGCGAGTGTACTTAAAGTGAGTGTCCTTAAACCGGGGTATGCCTGTACAATGCCCTTCAACCTGATTGAATTCTTCCTCAGGTGAAGGATAAGGTAAGCACGTTAAACAGTACTAGTCAGATGGAAAAGTCAGCTTGTGATGTTTCAAAGTACTGTATTTAGGGAATCCCGCTTTTCCAAAAAGCTGAGTCATAGAATTACAGAGAAGTGGAGTGAATGTATCAGATTACACTGAACCACTTCCTTGAATGGTGTTGATGATAAGTACCGCTGTTTCCTATTAGAGATGTGCAAACTTTTCACATTACAGTTAGGTTATGAAACATGCACAATTGGTCATTTTATAGGTGTGAAAAAAGCAGAGGTTCAGCCATTGAGGGCAAACAATTAGCCATGCATTACCATTTGTCAATGTGCATTGCAATTTCATGTCATAGGCTATTTTACCAAAAATGCTCTCGAATAGCTAGATTTGCGTAATACTGAAACTATAAATAGGACACACACCATGTTTCACTCACTGTCTGGCGATATTTTGCCAAAAGCTTACTAATTTAGCAACATTATTAACCATTTGAGGCTTGGCAAAAGGTTTCACAGGGAATCGATTTTGGGTAAAGCGGAACCATCAATCGTCTCAACTAGTACAGGATACTTTTTATGCTGGGCACAAATCTGACTAGTCTCTGTATGTGACAAACTTCTGGAGCCCCCATTTGCATGAGTTCAAGCCTTAGTTCTGTCTCGGGTGCCATGAGACAAAACTGATGATCTGGCTCTGCACTACACTTCTGGACACACTCTGTGAGGCGACTACCAATTCATATACTCAAGTTAAGAAAGGCATTCAGAAAATATGGAGGATCCAGGCTAGCCCATACATCCTTGGTCTTGTTATCCAGACCTGCCCTGAAGCAAGCACAGGTAGTTGATTAATTGACGCAAAGATCGGCAGCCCAGCGGTGAAATTCAGAGACTTTCTGAGACTGAACATGTCTTAGGGTCATAACTGTATTTTCTACTACATGAACTTTATCCACTTCCTATGTTAGGCTCCATGTATTCTGAGTCAGAGAGGAGTCGTCTGGTCTAAGTGCTGGGAATATCAGGAGGTAATAGCAAGGGACAAGGCAGGCTGCTGTCAGGAGTGAGGTCAGACAAGGTTTAAGGCAAGCCAAGGTAGAAACCAAGCTGAGGTCTGGGCAAGCAGCAGGCCAGTCAGGGCAGGAAGAGAGGCAGATTGTTAACAGGTGCAGCAAAATGCTGGCCAGGTGGAGTTTTGAAGTATACTAAAGCACTATCAAGCTCAATACTGTAGCTATTGCTTTGAGTGCTGACTCTAAGGTAGTGGATGCGGATCCCTCAGAGCCTGACACTCTAAAAACATGAGTCATAGAAGAGATGAATGATTTGAAGTTTTCAAAGTTTTCAAATAGACTGCTATTTTAGAAAAGGGGGGAAGGAAAACACAAAATGGATGTGTCTCCTAAAAGAATTCACTATACTGCACTCCTACTTAATATAAAATTTATCTTTTAATATATTTACATAAAACATATGTTACCAAATCGTTGTATATTGTGCTTTAAAAATAAATTAAATTATCAAGAACAAGCGTCCGTGTCAGTGAATGTGCGTTGGAATAATCTCAGACAGCAAATTGTATTCGAGATAGCAGGACACAAGACGCTAATAGTCAGGGTATAAACCCCTCTGGGACACCACTAAAACTGCTATTTTACTCTAGCAGAGGAGTAGCTCATGCAAGTGCATCCTTAGTGATGAGATTAATCACCAATCCAGACTATACACTTAGGGTTTGAGGTTGGTTTATGAAGCATAGAAAGTCTTTCCACCCCCCCCCCATTAATCTTGTTTGGTAGATACATTCTTATTGTGTGTGTGGAAGCACAAAATGGCTGCTGTTTAGGTTCACCAACTGATGGGCTAGTTACTTGCAGCGTATTTACCTGATGCTGAAGATCTGCATTGCTGCTTGTAATTCCTCAAAGCCTCCACTTGTGCTAGAGTTTCCATTTTTAACTGAATCTTGTTTTAGCGTGCTGGTATTAACTGTTACAGTAGGTCTGCAGGGTGCGGCTGTGGCAGCTACTGCAGAGCAGACGTTGTGCATAGAAGCAGAGTCAAGCCATGGTAGCTGAGGCTAGGCAAGATTAAACAGTAGTCTGAAGATAACAAATCAGGAACCCAACAGGACCTATCTGAGCTCACAACAGGCTACAGAGGTACCTCAAGTTGGTGTACCAGAAGATAGATTCTGCTGATCTGGAAGTATTTATAGTCAGGTTCAACCTTTGGAGAACCAATCAGGAGTGACTGTGAGTGTCCATATAAAGTGTAATCAATGCCATTTTATAATGGCCGCTTGTGAGTTGGCAATCTCTTTTTTAATCAATTTTGTTTAATAAACGGTATTATACTATGTTTTCCCTGTCTTCCCCCTTTTTCCCGAGGTCACACTAAGAAGCACACACTATACCCAAGGTGGATTCTGGTGTTTCAATGTAAGTGTGCCTCTCATACATCTCATTCCCCAATATACCACTGTGATTTAACCTTTCCTGATTGTGGCCCCTCTGTCTGTTTTATATTGCATGTGTCCTGGAAATCTGAGTGAAACACCGTGCCGGAGGATCCCCCCCTCTTCTTTTCTGTGCTATAGTATAAATCAGGGGTGCACAAACTGGGGGTGCGAGATTTTCCTGAGGGATGCGCAGTGCTTACAGAGGCCCTGTGCTCTTCCCCAAAGCATTTAAATTAAATGCAGGGGGACCATGCAAGGCCTCTGTAAATCGCCTTACCTTGTCTCCGCCGGCTTTGGGTGACGCATCGCCATGGCAATGCAGCGGGGTCACGTTACATGACCCTGCTGCGTCATTTGACGTCAGAAAGAAGGTAAAAGTGGGGCCACAAGCAGGGCGGAGAGTAGGCAGGGGGCGCAGGGGGAAATGATACAAAGCATTCGCTAAACAGCAAACACCTGGATAGCTCAGGCACCAGCAGAGTTAAGCAGCTTAGTAAGTCAGGCTGCTGTGTCTGAATGCAGAAGTCCTTGATTTAAACTTCACAAGCGCCCCCCAGTCAGCGAGCAGTCTCTGGGAGAGTAGGATGGTCCAGACTGACACCTTTCTTTAGCCCAAGACAGTGAATCACACTTGCATATGGTTTCATGGTATTTATTGCATTGGTTAAGATCTTACAGGAGGTAGATCCCTTTTTTTGCTGTAAGGAATCGGGGAACACGTCCTTTGCGATGTGTTCCCTCCTTTCCTGTCTCTGCACAGTCATCTTCTCTGGTACCAACGCATGCGCGCATCCCCGCTCTGCTTACAGATTGCGCACGCATGCGTAGCTCTTCTAGCGCTGCCACGGAGCTTAGCTCCACCCCCTCGGATGCACCACGCTTCTCTCGCGTGCTGCACACTCTTGTGACGTCGTGCACCACTCCCCAGCTGCAAGGCAACTAATCTTGCCACCTGTCTCCTGCAGCCTATCGCGGCTCCCGCTTGGGCTGTGCCTCCACTCCGCGCCTCCGCTCCGCCTCCTGTTCTATTGGCCCATGCCAGCTATTTATACCCTGCTCATGCTCAGAGTCATTGCTGAGCATAACTAGTTGTAGCCTTGTGCTCCTGCATCTGTTGTGCCTTGCTCCTGTCTTGTTCTATTGCAGTTATTGGATTCTACGTGTACCGACCCGGCTTGACTTCTGAACCCCCTCTGGACATCAGCCTCGGCTTACCCTCGACACTGTGTGCCTCTCCAACCCAGATCACGGCTTAACGGACTTTGACAATTCTGACCTCTCCATCCCAAGACCTTGGCAAGTATCAGAACTAACCCGCTCTCTCCAACCCAGACCCGGATACGTTGACACTCCACCTGCCAGGCACGCTTCCGCTGCTGTGGGTGCATGGTTCTATACTTCCCCACCTCAGTAACAGGGTCGTGATTTGCTCGTGGGCAGCGCAAGCGTTACACTTGCTTCCCCTTAGAAAGTCACTTCAAGGCTTGAAGCCCATCCAAGTTTCCACCTGCATGGTGCTCCTCCTGCATCCCCTGGTGGGAGCAGGGAAGTTGTTGCTCACTCCACAGGGGGAGGAGAAAGACACACCCACTTTTGGGAGAGAACAGTATATATACTCTGGGGTTTGGCTTGTAACCCTGCCCCATAACAGGGCCGGCCTGATACTGACAGGTTATCACAATCCAGCATGTAACCCAGCCAGTACCTCCCCCAGGATGACACTCTCTGGCTGTTGCTAGGCCCACCCTTAGATACAATTACTGCATCCAAGGCTGCAATAGCAAACAAGGCCTTCTGAAGGAATTAACCCATCCACTACCTGTACCTAACAGGTTTACACTGGTAGGGCCCAGTAAATAAGTAGCGGCCGAAGGCTAGGCTACATAATATTGGCCTAAAAGTGAAAAAAAGCAAAAAGGAAGAACATTTGCACTCCTGTTCATTTAGAGATCAGAGCTGTCTTCACAGCTGCCTTAAAACTGTACTTTTTTTTTCTGTTGACAGGTTACATAACTGTACTTTAATTTAAAGAACAAAATGCATAATTTCAAGTTTTTGTCAATATGTTGCAGCAGCCATGTGTAGCAGCTGCATCTACTGTATATGTACACCTTCAAAAGACATAGAACACTGACTAAGAAAGCCTGTGCCTTGGACCTCCAAGGGTTTCCAATTACTTTTCTGGTGACCCACACATCCTCTAAAAATACCTCTCACTAGTAACCAAATTTGTTTTTAATCCCTGTCAGCAAATCAGTGTTAAATGATTGGTGACATGCTGTCTCTTACACACAGCATCATTGTTTTCAATAAATATATTCTTTGTATTTCATAATAAATTGATGATCTAAGCATGATTGTATTGTATTGTATGTCTTTATTTATATAGCGCCATTAATGTACATAGCGCTTCACAGTAGTAATACACATGGTAATCAAATAAATAACAGATAATATAAATAACAGATCATGGGAATAAGTGCTTCAGACATAAAAGTAACATTAAGGAAGAGGAGTCCCTGCCCTGAGGAGCTTACAGTCTAATTGGTAGGTAGGGAGAAAGTACAGAGACAGTAGGAGGGAATTCTAGTAAGTGCATCTGATGTATGGTAGTCCTCCTGCATCCTTCACATGATTATTTATATTGAAGCGGTTTGCAAGAGAGAATAATTTAAGAACCCCTTACACAAATACTGTACGTTGCATAGAGATAGGGCTGACCTATTCTGTCATTTACCATTGTGACTGTTAACATCTAGAATTCGGTTCTGAGAGACAATGAGCTACCTCAAGTGATGGAGAAAGAAGATTAAAATCTAATAATCAAATGAAGTTCTTTCAAGGTAACAGGACAAATAAAGCACTAGAATAATGTATAATGAGTATAAACAAAAATATATGAATACAGATAAAATGAATAATAATGCATAACCCATTCAATTGAAAGCAGTAAATTATACAATGCTTTTGTGACAAGCACCCACGTGTATTATTATTGTTCCCAGGCTCTTTGGCTTGGTTAAATGCGACATTCATTAGCAAAAAAATGTATTTAAATATTTCATGTATTTATATTCTTAGAACGGTATACTCAATTAATTAAAAAAAATGCTTGAGTTATGAATTATGTAGAAATAGCCGTGTTAGTACAGTTGCAAAAATACTCATTAATTGAGTTAGTGATTTCAACCACTAAGGGACTCATTCAGAGAAGGTTGATAAAAATTATCGCCAGGGCATTTAAAATGACTTTTTTTGGGTGTTGCTATCACGGTATTCAGAAAGCCTCGATTACCTGTGATTGCAAAATTCCCAAAACAGGCGAGTTGCTGCCAGTGAGAGCATCGAGCCTCTGAAAAGGCCTAAACCGGCGATTCATTTTTGCTGCAGAGAGAGCTGCTCTGAGAGAGCCGCCTCTCACAGCGTAAATGTTCGCTCGAAAATTATTTATTTAAATATACATTTCTTTCATAGTGTATATGTGCAGGGGGTCTCCGGAGCTTAACCGCGTTGGTTTCAGGTCCAGGGACCCTATTCTTCCTGAGATACAGGCACCTTTATGGGGTGCCGGTATCTCCTATGCAAGGAAATGTCTCGGTCACGTGACGCGGGACATTTCAATGCAGAGTGATACCGGCACCCCATAAAGGTGCCTGTATCACGGGAAGCAGGGGGTTCCTGGACATTAAACAAATGTGGTTCAGTTCCGGAGACCCCCTGCACATCTACACTATGAAAGAAATGTATATTAAAAAATATTTTAATACACGCCCCCCCCCCCCTTCTGCCCAAACCCATACAGTACAGTAATGGGAAAAATAACTATTATCCAGATATGGATAATAGATTATTTGCCCATTATTAAACACTGCATTAGCATACTTAAATAAAGTAAATAAATACAGTTATACTTACCACAACAGCAGGTCCCTTTGTCCTCTGTAACAGGAAAGCATATATACATCATAAAGACCTTCTAATGGCCCCTAACCCCTTAATCACCTTAGCGGTTCCTAACCGCTATAGTCATTAAGGGGTTAACCCACCCTGACCCGATACAAACCCGGGAGGCCTAAGCACCCACCCCTGACTGACTATACCCACCCTGTACCCATTGAGTAGTATAGTGGTACATTATACCCATATAATAATAATATGGGCATGATAAGCCTCTATAGCACTCAATGGGCACCCTAATTACAATACATTAATACACAAGACACACAATAATAAAACATATCTAAACTCCAAAAAAACACACTTCATTAAATAAAAACAGTAGCCACCTAATCCAATGAATACAAGCAATAACAACATCAACAATGAATTAATTAAACCATTAACCAATTAAACCAATTAATTCCTAAACCAACACAAAATGAATAGTAACACTAATCAATCAAACCAATTAATTACTACAACATTAATGAATTTAAACATTAAAATAGAAAGAAAGAAATTCAAACAATATCTGAAATAACCATAAAACGCATTAGCTAACATAATACAACATTAACTAAAAATGAACACCAATCGCAAACATTTTATTACCATTAAGCAGGAAAAAACAAACAATGACATCCACATAATAAACTGAAATGAAAAAAAACAAAAGCAATACCAAGCCAGAAATGCCCCCCAAATATTGTCATAATAATGTATTAATGTGTACCCTAAAGTGGTACAGATTAATATATTATCAGTCAATATGGCTCCCCCAAAAATCAAAAAACACATTGAATGAATAAATCTGTAAAAAGAGACATTTAAAAACATTCAATATATTACTTACCATTAGAAGCGGTGGCCCTCCGACTCCCGGGGAAACAGGAAGCTCACTTACCTTGCAGGCCTCCAACAGCATCCGATGCCATCCGCCATGAAGATCCGGATCAGGTACCCCAATCTTCTTTTTTATTTCTTTAATCAACTTCTTCTATCTTCATCTGTGTCAGGAATCAGCGTTCTCCTCACTTCCCACACAGAGCACTCCCTCTCTGCAGGGAGCCCCTGGACACACAAAATAATCCTGCCTTACCGGCCTCCACGGCTCCTCGCCCCTGCCGCCGTCGCGGGATCACTCCCCTCGGCGATTCCTCTGCTCAGCGCCGGGCGCACCCACGCCCTCCTGCACGCACACCTACATACACCCCAGCCCCAGACATTATGTGCATGCATTCCCAGCTAACAGAGCACACGCCTAACAGAGCACTTTTAACCACTGCTCCTGCAGTGAGGCGTCGCCCCCAAGCATCACACAGTTCCATGCAAATCAAGGATTACACTCAGCTGGGCTGTAACACCTCCCTCCTAACAGGGAAGACTCCTTGCAGTCCTCCAGGCCTGCCCCCTTTTCCCATTGGCCTGCCCAGCTTTATTATGCCTGTGCTTCCCATCACTCGTCGCTCGACATAGTCTCTGTATGGAAGTACTTCTGGATTCTCTCAGTGTTTTCACAGGTTCTGACACGGCTTGTACGACTACCCCCTCTGGCTCTCGATCTCGGCACCCCTTGGACAACGCTCACTCTGGTAACCCCTTGAACACGGCTTGGACTATGACCTATCTCCACTCTCCACTCCCTGACCTCGGCAAGGCATTCATCACTCTATCTCTACAACCGGTACCGGCAAGTATTGTCTTCCTTACTACACCTGGCCTGGCAACGCTTCATACCACTCTCCGGACACGCTCCCTTTGCTGCGGGTGCGTGTATTACCACTTCCCCCTTCAGCTCAGGGGACGGGTCTGGTCTGCGGGCAGCACCGGCGTAACATTATGTCGAGCCCACAAGATGCAGACCAGACCGAACTACAGCAGTTTCTCTCTAATCTGCTTCAGCAAAACCAGGCCATGGCGGATCAAATTGTGACACTTACAAGCCAGGTCGCAGTACTCTCAGACAGGGTACCGACCGCGACCCCGCCAGATGTAAGCCCCCACTCTGCAAGCTCAGTTAGCAGCTCAGATGTAAGGATTCCTCCCCCTAAGCCTTATGCAGGTGAACCACAAGATTGTAGGGGTTTCCTAAACCAGTGTGAGGTGCAGTTTGAAATGGCCCCCCATCTCTACAATACTGATCGCAAGAAGGTAGCCTACATTTATAACCTCCTCACTGGCAGCGCCCTGGCTTGGGCTTCCCCGGTTTGGGAGCGACGTTCTGACCTTACCCAAGATTATCCGGCATTTAAAGCTGAGTTTCAACGGGTATTCGATTCCCCCGCTCGTCGGGAGATGGCATCTGTTTCTCTCCTCCAGATCACTCAGGGACGGCGGATGGTGACACAGTATGCTGTGGAATTCCGGACTCTAGCAGCCGAGACTAACTGGGGACAAGAGGCTCTCGTCTCCGTATTCTGGCAAGGCCTGGCAGATCCCATCAAGGACGAACTCTCTCGCCAATCCAGGCCGGATCAACTGGAGGTCCTGATTGATTTGGCCGTCCGAGTGGATCAACGCATCCAGGTACACCGCTCAGAGCGTCAGCGCACTCGCTTCCATAACTTTCAAGTTCCGTTCCCCAGTACTCTCAGCAGCACTCCTGCTCCCCCAAGTACTACCACACCTCTTCGTCCTGCACTGGAGTTGCCAGAGCCAATGCAATTGGGGGTACAACGCATCCGCACACCGATACGGCAGTTCCGCCACGCCAGGGGCTTGTGTTTCTACTGCGGATCCATGGAACATCTGGTTCGGGAGTGTCCACTGTGTCTGGGAAACGGGAAACGGGAACACCCAGTGAGTACAGAGGGACTCTCTCTGGGTGTAATGTCTCCACGTCCCCTTCAAAAGAATGAACTCCCTAAGAAACTTACATTTCCAGTCTTCCTTTCAGGCGATAAGTTCAAGACTTCTACCACTGCTTTCATTGACTCAGGAGCTGGAGGAAACATCATGGATCTTGAATTCGCCAGGGTAAACCGTATACCACTAGTGAGAAAGAAGGTTCCCATCGCACTCGTCGGTATCAATGAACGTCCTCTTACCCCGGTCCACATCTCCCTAGAGACGGCTCCCTTGCTTCTGTCTTCACATCTGCACAAGGAGACCTTAGTTCTCGATGCCATTCACTCTCCTGGGATACCCATCACCCTTGGTCTTCCTTGGCTACAGCTTAACAATCCTCTCATTGACTGGACTGCCTCCGCTCCCATTTCCTGGAGGTCGAGGTCAGGCGAGACTCATCAGCTGCTGGCCAATACCTCTGTTCCCGAAGTTATTCTACCTTCCGTTTACCATCAATTCTGGGACGTTTTCAATAAGGTACAGTCAGACCTCTTGCCGCCACACAGGACTTACGATTGTCCAATCGATCTAGTTCCTGGTTACTCCCTACCCAAGTCCAAGACCTACCCCTTGTCGTTACCATAATCTCACGCTATGGATGAATATATCCAGGAGAATCTCAAGAAAGGCTTTATTCGTCACTCCAATTCCCCAGCAGGGGCTGGGTTTTTCTTCGTCAAGAAAAAGGACGGGTCGTTGAGGCCTTGCATCAACTTCAGGGGTTTAAACCAGATAACTATTAAAAATCGTTACCCCCTTCCCCTTATTACCGAACTGTTCGATAAATTACAGGGGGCCAAGATTTTTTCCAAGTTGGATCTACGTGGTGCCTATAACCTGGTGCGCATCAGGAAGGGGGATGAATGGAAGACGGCCTTCAACACGCGTAGTGGACACTACGAATATCTGGTAATGCCTTTCGGCTTATGTAATGCTCCCGCTGTCTTCCAGGATTTCATCAATGACGTCTTTCGTAAAGGTACTCAATATTTTTGTTATTGTATACTTGGATGATATCCTGATTTTTTCCAAAGATCTCCAGGACCATATACGCCACACCTCCTACGTCCTTTCCCATCTCCATGAACACCATTTGTACGCCAAACTGGAGAAGTGCACCTTTCATATGACCTCTACTCCGTTCCTGGGGTATATCATTTCCGATGAGGGGTTTATGATGGAGTCCGGTAAACTTCAAGCAGTCACTGAATGGCCAAGACCCAATTCTCTCAAGGCCATACAACGTTTTTTAGGGTTCACTAATTACTATCGTAAGTTTATACGGAGTTTTTCCACCATTGTGGCACCCCTCACTGCGCTCACCAAAAAAGGAGCTGATCCTTCTGCTTGGTCATCAGAGGCCATCTCCGCCTTCGAGACACTCAAGGAAGCCTTTATATCCGCACCTATTCTCCGTCATCCCAACATCGAATTTCCCTTCGTCCTGGAGGTCGACGATTCTGATTGCGGTGCTGGTGCCGTTCTTTCCCAGAGACCCACGCCCCAAGATAATTTACATCCCTGTGCATATTTTTCCAAGAAATTCTCGTCTGCCGAGAGGAATTATGACGTGGGTAACAGGGAACTTCTGGCCGTGAAGATGGCTCTTCAAGAGTGGAGACACCTGCTGGAGGGGTCAAAAGAGCCGTTAACTATTCTCACGGACCACAAGAACCTTCTTTACATAGAGAACACTCGATGCCTTGGTCCACGACAGGCTCGTTGGGCTCTGTTTTTTTCTCGATTCGATTTTCACCTGTCCTATATCCCCAGGACCAAGAACGTAAAGGCAGACGCACTCTCCCGAATACATTCTTCAGAAGAGAGGCCAGAGGAGTCGTTGGAGACTATCCTTCCACATGAGAGGATTCTCGCCACGTCTACGTTCAAGAATCTTGACAAGATTTTGCACTCCCAGAGACGCATTCCCAAGGACTTGGTCGTTCCCGACAACAAACTCTTTGTACCATCCAAATTTGTTCCAGAGGTCCTGTCTTGGGGTCACTCCTCTAAATCTGCAGGTCATCCAGGTTTTAAGAAGACTACTGATCTCATTCGTCGGAATTTCTGGTGGCCAAAGATGTCTCAAGATATTCTGGAGTTTACCCGCGCCTGCCCCACGTGCGCTCAAAGCAAGACTCTCCGTCAAAAGCCTCAGGGTTTTCTGTTACCCCTTCCAGTTGACGACCGCTCCTGGTCCCACATTTCTATGGACTTCATCGTGGAGTTGCCCAAGTCCAGAGGAATGAACACTATCTTGGTGGTCGTGGACAGGTTCTCGAAGATGTCCCATTTCATTCCACTTAAAGGATTACCCACCTCCCCCGCCCTTGCTGATATCTTTACGGAGCAGATTTTCCGGATTCATGGGATCCCTTCGTCCATTGTTTCTGACAGAGGTTCTCAGTTCGTATCCAAATTTTGGAGAGCTTTCACGAAGAGATTGGGCATCTCTTCTTCCTTCTTCTCTTCCGCCTATCATCCTCAGTCCAATGGACAAACGGAGAGAATCAATCAATCCCTGGAGAAGTACCTGAGATGTTTTATATCCGATTTCCAGGATGATTGGGCTCAACTCCTCTCTTGGGCAGAGTATGCCGTCAATTCTGCAAAAAACGAGTCCACCCGGGAGTCACCCTTCTTTATAAATTATGGGTTCCACCCTCCCTGTCTTCCCATCCCCAACATTCCTTCTGGAGTACCAGCCATAGATGAACGCATTTCTTCCCTCCAAACCGCATGGTCCAGTCTACCCTTCTCAACTCCTCCCGCAGATCGAAACTACAGGCCGATCGTCGTCGTCATTCGGCGCCCAGTTACAAACCAGGGGATTTGGTATGGCTCTCCTCTAGGAATATCCACCTCAAGGTACCATCTCCTAAACTGGCACCTAAGTTCAAGCGTTCTCCTCGCTTCCCACACAGAGCACTCCCTCTCCGCAGGGAGCCCCTGGACACACAAAACAATCCTGCCTTACCGGCCTCCACGGCTCCTCGCCCCTGCCGCCGTCGCGGGATCACTCCCCTCGGCGATTCCTCTGCTCAGCGCCGGGCACGCCAATGCCCACCTGCACGCACACCTACACGCACGCCAGCCCCAGACGTTATGTGCATGCATTCCCAGCTTACAGAGCACACGCCTAACAGAGCACTTTTAACCACTGCTCCTGCAGTGAGGCGTCGCCCCAAAGCATCACACAGTTCCATGCAAATCAAGGATTACACTCAGCTAGGCTGTAACACCTCCCTCCTATCAGGGAAGACTCCTTGCAGTCCTCCAGGCCTGCCCCCTTTTCCCATTGGCCTGCCCAGCTTTATTATGCCTGTGCTTCCCATCACTCGTCGCTCGATATAGTCTCTGTATGGAAGTACTTCTGGATTCTCTCAGTGTTTTCACAGGTTCTGACGCGGCTTGTACGACTACCCCCTCTGGCTCTCGATCTCGGCACCCCTTGGACAACGCTCACTCTGGTAACCCCTTGAACACGGCTTGGACTACGACCTATCTCCACTCTCCACTCCCTGACCTCGGCAAGGCATTCATCACTCTATCTCTACAACCGGTACCGGCAATTATTGTCTACCTTACTACACCTGGCCCCCTTCAGCTCAGGGGACGGGTCTGGTCTGCGGGCAGCACCGGCGTAACAATCTGTCACCATTTCTTGATCTTCTTTATCTTCTTTCTTCATCTGTCAATCAAAAAAGCCCCATGGTAAATCCCAACTGATGTTGTCTCGTCGTCTTCTTGGGCTCAAATGAGGCGTCACGGCCTTAAATGATGTCACATTTAGCCTCAAAATCGTTAGCAGCCACCTGATTGGCTGTTAAAACCATGTTCCGACTTTAATTTTTTTTTTTTACATGACGTCACTTAAAGGGAATGATGCCAGCCAATCAGAATGGCTGTGCTTCATTTGCCTTTAAGATGACATCACTAAATCCAAGATGGCCGGCGTCACATGGTATTTCAGCCAATCAGAGTGTGGAATTGGTTCCCACGATCTGATTGGCTGAAATACCATGTGACGCCGGCTTCGTGACGTCATCTTAAAGGCAAATGAATCATTGAATCATTGCCCGGATACATGCCGGGGGTGCTGCTATTAATGGCTATCAGCTCCGGAGACCCCAGGCATCAATCCGAGGCAGGAAAAGGGCCTGATTTTTTCTAACTCCAGACATTTCGCAGCTCATCGAGGCATCTCCCCACCAATTTACCTAAATTTTGAGGTGAATTGGATTTGGGGAGAAGATCGCCTTTTAGGGCTGCGATAGGCTACGATAGGCGGTGACAGCCGACTCGCGGGTACCAGAATCGCACGAGTTTATGATCCTTCCGAAAATGGTCGATAAGCGGCTGATCGCCGCTCAATTGGTATTTTCTTTGGATCATAAGATTTTGCGTCGATACAGGCCGTTATCGAGCACTTATCGAGGCTTACTGAATACGAGTAGCCATTTTGGTCGATAAGTGCTCGATAAGGGCCTTATCGAGGCTTTCTGAATGAGGCCCTAAGTATTGATGCTGCCACTACCTTAAATAGTTAATATTGTATATGTATGTATGTAGATTTTTAGGGGCTTTGTGCATCTGTTCAGCGCGGCTCAGCCCGCCTCAGCGACGCTGATTTTACTATGTCCTAGGCCTTACGGGTAGAGCGTAGGAGACAAGCAGGGGCATAGTAAGAGATCAAAGCTGATACTGTATGTAGGAAGTTTGATGAGATGCTAGGAGAGGGATTTAAGGAAGAGATGAGCAGAGAGTGTTTTGGGAGAAAGCCAAATTATTCAGCTGAATTTTGGATTGTTTGCAAGGGTGAAAACTGTGAGTCAGGAGATGCCTGTTAGCAGTATGTTACAATAATCCAGACGGGAGAGGATAAGGGCATGCATTAGCGTTTTAGCAGAAGATTGACAGAGGAAAGGATGGATCTTGGCAATATTAAGGGTGAAGAAACAGCACATTTTGGCCATGCCGTGAATGTGGATGGAAAAGGCAATGTGCTTTGGCTACAGGATATTGATAGATACAAAGAAAAAAAAGAATTTTTAAAGATTTTCACTGCTTTTTTTATTTATAGCGTTGACGGTCTACTGTGTTTGCTCTAACTGTAAGAAAAAAACGTCTCAAAAACACATGAATAAATAGACTCACATTACATTTAATGTAACTGCACGCAATAAATATGTTTAAAATCTTCCTGGCAGAAGTGGAATGAAAAAAAAAAAAGTTCAGTAAAGAATACCTAGCAAAATCGCAGCAATATAACTATCAGACAATTTAGTTCATCTAACTGTTTTTCTAATATCATGCACACATGAAGGGTGAAACTGCATAGCAATCAATCTGTTACCATTACTATAATATGCAATATTATTACATGTTCCTGTAATAGTAAAAAATAGTTTCAGGAGCTAATATATCAGATAATAACCCACACATTTGCCATGGGAAAATAACAACTCAAAAACATCATTAGACTTAAAAGCAACTCTATATTTATATTGCAATGTGACATATGGTGATGCTGGTGATTCAGCACATATCAGTGAGTATCAATGTTTACAGACACAATGGTATCAGAATTGTGCCCTTATCTTCTGCACTGGCAGTTCAGCTGTCTGGCCTTCTGCTTCCTCCTATTTGCAAAACTTGCCAAATTGATGTTAGTATTCCATTTTCTTGTGTTACAATAATTTTCAACTAGGAATCATGACATTTTCAAAGACTTTTGAAACTTTTGAAGTTAAGATAATAAGTGCTGCACTACTATGAATCATGCCCTTTCCTGGACATTCAAGTCCCGTAGCTTGTTTTCCTTATCAATGCATAGAGTCAAGCTCAATTCTACTTCAACTTTAAAGCTGATGTCTGCTCATAGTACTAGCTAAACATACATAATAATTAGGTATCCAGTCATCATCATTTGTTCTGCAAGTGTCAAACAAGATAGGATGTGATATAAAATGTCAATATATATTTTGCAATATAGAGACAGGACAGGTATAACGTATATCTATTTAAAATGTGCATTAATAAGGTATTGCAAACACAAAAAAATAGCAAAATAAAGAGAAAAGGTAACACTTAAACAGAAAAACTAATACCAAAATTGTAAAAAAATATAAATGAATTGCCACAAAAATGTATGTAAAGACGGAAGGTAATGTAACACAACCTCACAAAAATAATCTACAGACAACCTACTCTCAAAAGAGGTACACAAAAAACCCCATCTTCAAGAGGAACATATATTGAATAAAGATATTCAAATATACAAACACGACATATGCATATACTATATAACATACAAAATACAGACCAGAGCTGAAGACCCTTCCCCTGGACTGTATGACTACCGGGGAGCGATTCCTTTGTCAGATGAATATATCTCCCAAATGTGTAGTGTCTTCGGTGTATCGCTGTTGAGTTCGATTGCCTGTAAAAACAGACTTTTCCTGCGATAAGAAATCTCTCAGTAGACTTCATGAATGTACTGTAGTAGTCTAATGCGAATGTAGTCGTCTATTCAGAGATTTATTCCCCCCAAGAGAAAGGTGGTGATGATGTTTCGTCCTGTAGCAATAAGCTGGGAAGTATATTGTATATTGTGTTGCATTTTATTTTCTCACAATATTTACTATAGAAATATATCTATTCACTATATTTACTATGGAATTGATTGTTTTAAACCAGTTTTAACTATGGAAATATAAAAAATATATAGTAATTTACTAAATAATTTGTCATATTGGATGTGCATTGGGGCTTCTTTGTTTATCGTGGTAAACTGCAGCGGCATCTTTTATTCTAACAATCGCCGTTTTTTTCCCTGGCTTTTTCCTGGAATGCGACGCTCTTCACCTGGCGCATGCTGCGTTCATTTTGCGTTCCCAGCCACGGGTCATGCGCGGCTGACGTGCGGTTGATGCGTTTATTGAGAATGGTTCGGATTTAATAGGTTGCAATTCTTCGCGTGTCCGCCAGATGGCAGATATTCATGAATTGTAATGCGCATGCGCTTCAGTAATGTGTCGACTTGCAGGTGTTTCGTTTAAAAAAGATACCACAGTGTGCTATTGTAACTTGGCCTTGAGACTGAAGGAAGAGGTTGCAAAAATGTATCAATTTAGGCTTTTCATATTAAAGAAAGACAAAAACCAGTTTCGGTTACAGTATTCTCCAGAGACCCGCCCGCCATGAGTGTTCAAGTGCAGCCCGCTTTCCAAAAACCCGACAGAAGTTACGCGTATTTGATATGGGCCGCGATTAATGCAACAGAGGATAAGATGGCAACAGTTGTTCAAATTTATCAGTATTTTGTCGAAAACTATGACTTTTACAAATTTTCGCTAACTCCTCATACGTGGAAGCGTGCGATAAGGAAAAGGTTATGTAGCGATCCCTGTTTTTATCGTATTGAGCCACAATTTGTTGGAGGTATTGGTGTGTATCACCAGCTTTTTCCTGTATCTATGATCATGATGACGGCAAAAGGCGAAGGGTCGTGTTAAAACCAACTAAGAAACGACAGTCGCTGCCAAGCAATGCACCAGCACCGGCTTCCAATGACGGTTCCGCCGTCAGTGACAACCCTGAGCCTGAGCCGGATTTCGCGTGCAGTTTCGATCAAGCTTGCATGTACCTAAGCAATTTCCAGCCTCATCAGCTGACTACAGGTGGACTAGTCCCGCTGCAAACTATCGACGTGGATGATCAAGAACGCTGGACTGGCAGTGGACCGGCGCCGGCGCCAGCTGAATGGGAATTTCTATGGTGAGTATTGTTGCCGTATTATTTTCTGTGTTTTTTTTATTTTGACAATACAGTATCAATATCGGTGCGATTCAAAAGTCAAGCGATTCTCCTGTAAGCAATATCATTGGCTGACGGCTTCTACAGTACTGTACTGCAGATACTGAACAATTGGTGGAACGCTAGGCGCATGCGCATTGGAACCTTCTTGAAACGCATACAGTATGCGTGTCATTACATCGGCAGGAGACGCCCCCCGAGAAAATTATTGGTGGGAATGGCTTGGAACTTCTTTAGGGGGCTGACCATTACAGTAAAACTTTTCTTTTTATTTTTCCCCCTAAAAGAAAACGGCTAATGGAGGGATTTCGATGGATAATATCGCTTTGTGTAACATGCCTGCACATTGCTGAATCGGATTTAAAAACCCACGTACCGGAGTCTGCAGTTTAGTTGCCGTTGTTATTGATTAGGATAGAATACTGTACCTGAAACAGTATGCTGATGTTTTCCGGCCGTACAGTATACTGTACAATAGTTTTTTATATACAGTACAGTATAATGTGTAATAAACCCGAAAAAATAAAAACTATGCATTTATTCTACATGTATCACATACATTATGTGTCTTCTACAGTATACAGTGCCAGTACATACAGTACAGTACAGTTTGTGTCTTCTATTTTTTTTTAATACTCTTATACTGAGTGTGCCTACAGTATACAGTGCAGTATGCCTCGACATTCTAGAAACACTGTATTTTGTTACAGTAGCAAAGGAGCAAATGGAACAATGTAAAACAAATCAACATGTTCTTTTATTGGTGGAGTAAGTAGAAAAACATTTATTTACAAATACTGTACAATGTAGAAACATTTTTTTTTTTTAACTTTCAATTTTATTTGTGGATATAGTGCATACAGAATCTCCCAACTCAATAGCATACATTACTAAATATCCAGTTTTAACAAGAAGCCAAAACATAGACACAAGACCAACTACAATCTAAACATGTTGACAGGACATACCTGACACACTAGACTGGGGCGGGGTACATAGGGGCGGGAAAGGGGATGGGGGGGGGGCACGCTGAAGAGGTTCTGGAGGTTGAGTCTCTTGAAATAGGGTGCAGCTTCTCACTGTTCGTACTTGCTACCACTTGTGTATAATCTGGCGGGCCCTACTCTATTTGTCTCTATGTCCATGTCTGAGCTGTCCCATCCAAGGAGAACGCATTTGCTACTATTAATGCAAGATTGTGGCGGCGTCCACATCCGAGATATCTGTTTGGGCTAACCAAGGGGCCCATATTTTCAGAAATTTGGAGCCAGAGTCGTTGACCCAACTCGTCAACTGTTCCATCTGGCAGACATGCCAAATCCGATTCCTGATTTTGGGGATGGTTGGGATCTCTGTTTGCTTCCATAATGCTGCGATCTCGCACCTCGTGGTGGTCGCAAAGTGCATGACCAGTTTGTGTGTCTCTTTGGACATGCCCTGGGGCCGTCTGCCCACGAGGAACAGCCACGGGTCCAGGGGGATCTCCAAATCGAGAATCCTTTGTAACCACTCTCTAATAGCTTCCCAAATCGGGGCCATGATCGGGCAAGACCACAGCATATGTCTGAGGTCAGCGATTTCCCCGCACTGTTTTGGGCAGAGCGGGGAATATCCCCTGACAAATTTAGCTAATTTTGCAGGAGTATGGTACCACCGCATTAGGACTTTATATGCGTTCTCCTTCAACGTGGCACATATTGAGCTTTTAGCGGCTGCTTGCAATATGTGGTCCCATTCTTCATCCTCTAAAGTATCTCCTAAATCTGTCTCCCATTGTCGCATGTATTTCAGTCGGGGGCTGTCTGCAGTGGTTGGACAGACAACCTACTTATACATCTGAGAAGTTAGTCCCCGTGTGTCCGTGTCTCTAGAACACAGCTGTACAAAATTAGTTCGTGATGGACGAACTGGGAATTTATTGTAGAATGCCCTGACCTGGAGGAATCTAAATAGTTCTGTGTTTGATAAATTTGATTCATCCTTAAGCATGTCGAACGTCTTGATAAATTTCCGTCCTTCCAGGTCTTTCAAACGTGTGTACTCTGCTTGCGTCCATTTTATAAATCTATCGCCCAACATTCCCGGAGCAAAATCCAGGTTTCCCAGTAAGGGGGTCATTAATGTTTGTTGTGTTGTTAGCTTAGCTTTAAATTTGGATGTCTCCAGACCGCCAGCGAGTTCGCCACTGCACAGAGCAGCGTCCTTATCACTTTTTTACAGTGTTTTGGTAATCAGATCAAATCATGTAGCGCCACCGGCGCACAACATTCTTTTTCGAGATCTACCCATCGTCTTTTAGTGGGGTCTGAGTGCCACTGAACAATTTGGCTTAATTGTGCTGCTTTATAGTATAATGTAGAAACATTTTAAGTGCACAGCAATTCAAAACATCAACAGGTGCATGGTTTACTGCTACATTTGTGAAAACATTTATGTCAGTCAGTATGGTTTACAGTCACATGTTTTAAAAACAAATTCTTTATTCATAAAATAAGCAAAACGCAACATCTCCTTTATTAAAGAACGACAAGTCAAAACATATACTGTACAGTTGGATGGTGTGCGAAACAGTCTGCACCAGTACAGTCCTTGAGGGCTGCAAACAGGGCGGGTTTTCAGGGTAACCTTTGAAAACAGTGCCTGTTTGCGGCCCCTAGGGACTGGAATTGTGCAGGTCCTGTGTGTGTGGACAGCAAGTTAAAACATTTCTGTATAAATACAAGTAAAAAAACACACAACAACATCTCCATTATTTAAGTACAGCAGGTCAAAACATGTAGAGTACAATACAGTTCAGCACAACAGTATGGTCTTACCTGTGATTACAAAAAAAACTTTATTCATAAAATACAGTATACAAATGAAACATCTCCTTTATTAAAGAAACATATACAGTACAGTGGGATGGTGCGCAAAACTGTCAGTCAGACCTGCACCACTACAGTCCTGGAGGGCAGCAAACAGGGCACGTTTTCAGGACAACCTTGAAAACCGTGCCTGTTTGCGGCCCTCAGGGACTGGAATTGAGCAGGTCCTATGTGTGTGGACAGCAAGTTAAAACATTTCTGTATAAATACAAGTAAAAACACACAACAACATCTCCTTTATTTAAGTATAGCAGGTCAAATCATGTACAGTACAATACAGTTCAGCACAACAGTATGGTCTTACAGAAAGTCCTCCGCATTGTCAGTCCATGGCCGATTCCTTGCATGGCGCAAAACGCCATTAATGCAGTCTCGAACGCCTTTCATTACAGGACCTGTAATTGGATAAAAGCGCGGCATTTCATCCCGAATGTTCTTTCTTAAATTGGCATGAAGCGCCTTTTTAACGCGATTTCCTTCGTAGTTCACTTTGAAGGCCCAGTCGCAGTACAACGAGTAGGGAACATGGTGCTTAAAAAGTAACAAGGCATACTTCTGGGGTGCACCAGCACTCTTCACCCTATACTTCTCCCTGAGCGCCGGTGGCAGATCGCACAGGGTGATGTCGGGCACCGTATCGATGCGAGCGAATGTAGGTCTTTTGGGAGCGGGTGTGCTTGAGGCAATGGGCGATGGTAGGTTGTCTTGGAGGAAGCTTTCCTCCGGTCTTGGTCGCCGTCTGGTCTCCTGGCGTGGTCTTGACGGGGTTGTCATGTCCTCCTCAACGGCATACATATACACTACATCTTCTGGTGGAGGGGGTGCGCTTGGTGATGGAAGGGGGTCAAAGACCCCATTCATAACATCCATGTCACCCCCCTGCTCCAGCATTGGGGAAGCAGGGGCATTAACACCGAGCAAATAATGTATGCCCGGTATGTCAGCCTCTATCTTCTCCATCCGTCGATCCATCCGTTGATCCATATGTTGCATCCGTTGATCCATATCTAGCATCCGTTGATCCATTTGTACCATCCGTTGATCCATTTGTAGCATCCGTTGCTCCACATTTAGCATTGTCTCCAGAAGCAGATCTATCTTTGCTAGCACAATAGAATTCCCGGGGAGATCCACAATTATCCCATTCAGCATCCGGTCTAACGAGCTGCTTCTTGTGCATGGCGTGTGAACATCTGGGTGGATGGGTGCAACAGAGGATGAGATGGGGGTTCCATGGAGAGAAGCGGCAACGACATCGAAGAAGAGTGGAGGAGGTGACCTGTGGATATCCGGTAGAGGAGAAGCGGCAGCGTCGTCGAAGAGGGATGGAGAAAGTGACCTTTGGATTTCCGGGCGAGAAGCAGAGTCGTCTAAGAGCAAAGGAGAAAGTGACCCGTGGATTTCAGAGGCAGAGTCGTCGGATAAAACTGGAGAAGATGGCCTGTGGGATTCTGTGAGGGCGGTGGCAGCGTCAAGGACGAGGGGTGGAGAAGACGGGCTGAAGATTTCCGGGACAGCGGCGGCAGAGTCGTCGAAGCGTATGTGAGGAAGTGGTCTGCGGGTTTGATGGGTTGGCTGCCAATCGTTTTGCGTCGAGAGTACATCACTGTATATCTTCTTGACATAATAAGGCTGATGTCTATGAAAACCCTTAGCCTGTGGGGTCAGCAGAAGGTTTTCTTTATTGGCCTTAGCCTGTCACTTTTGCCATGGCGTGGAAACGGCAACCGCCTTTCGCTTATTCTGCTAGACAGGCGAGTGGGTTCCTGCGTCTGTAGAATCGGGGTTGCTCCATGGAAGCAGGTGGCACAATGCAGTATCTGGACAAGGGCAAGTTCAGATAAAGATCATCGAGTGGTGGGCTATGCAAAGTGTGTAACCTTTTATGCATGGCGACCAGGTACAGGTGTTGAAAGTGGGCGTACTCTAATGTGAATCATTACCATATAAATACACCATCCATTTTGGGGATTCACTGCACATTGAATACACATCGACTAAACATCGAATATACATTCTTGTGTTTGTATTTCTTTCTACTCGCAGCAATGCCTGTTAAAAAGATTTCCAAGGAGCTCAGCATGCGAATTAAGGACATGTACACGAGCGGACACCGAATTGCTGCTATCCAACGCTGGTTAGCTACTTCTGGCATCGTTGTGCCAGCAACCACCGTGAGCTAGCATGCACACGCAAAAAACAGACACCGCAAAAGGGCACCAAGGGTAACTAACGTGAAAGTATATTTATACAACTTTAAAATAAAATTAATTTTAATTTAAATCAAATATTTTTGTTATTTCTAATGAATTATATTACAACAGTATATATATTTTGTATATTTATATCAGTACAGTATACAGTATATATTTTGTATATTTATATTTATATTACAACAGTATATATATTTTGTATATTTATATTTACACTGGCGACACACTTTATTCGAGCTCGGCTAGTCCCACGAATTCTGGTATACCCGGGTGTATTGAGGTTTGTGACTGTTTTCTGCCCGAGTGCATTGAGGTATTTTCAAGGCAGGGATTGAAGCATTTTATTCCCGCTGGCTGCAATACTGCACAGTATATATATATATATACTGCATTACAGTTCATGAATTTATGCCATCTGGTAGACACGCGAAGCATTGCAGCCTATTAAATCCTAATCATTATCATTTAACAGATCAGCCGCCCGTCAGCCAGGCATGAACCCAGGCTGGGAAGGCAAACACAACGGGGCTTGTCTGAGGTGAGGAGCGGCGCATTCCAGGTATCTGCCAGGTACATACTGGGTATTTGCTCGAATAAAGTGTGTCGGTGCAGTATATTACAACAGTATATATATTTTGTATATTTATATTAGAACAGTATATATATTTTGTATATTTATATTTATATATAAATTTTATATTGCTGCATATTAATAAAACAATATATTTTCTTTACATTGTAGGGAGACAACTCTTCTGGTGGACAAAATAAGTGAGGAGAATGATGAGAAGAATGCATTAAGGGTCAAAAACACTCTGCAGAAAAAGCACAATCTGACTGTATCCGAGAGCAGCATAAAGAAGATGAGACGCAGCATTGGATGGAAATATGGACGTGTGAGGTTAGTACTGGACAGTACAGGAGGTAAAAGTGTTGTTTAGGAAACTGTACTGTACCGCTAAAATTATTTATTCCTTGTCATTACAGAGCGTACCCCATGATACGGGACGCAAACAAAATCAAAAGAGTGGTCCAGGCCCACGCATTGATCGACAGTGGGGAGACTTTCCAGGATTGCATCTTCACTGATGAGTCTACTGTGTCGCTGGAGAGATTTGCAAGCTTTGCATTCCACAAAAAAGACCGCATATCTTTGAAGCCGCGGCCAAAACACCCCGTGAAGCTGCATGTGTGGGGTGCCATCCCTAGGCGTGGACCAGGATGCATTGTCATCTTTGAAGGTAAAATATATTAAATATAATGTACAGTGGCGTCCGCCTTTAGTCTAAATCGGCTAGATCCGCGATTTTCAGGTTATCCCGGTTATGTGCGGTTTTGTGTCGTTTTCGCCCGGAGTGAACTGCGTTATTTTCGCGCTCGTGATATTAGCATTTTATTCTCGCTGTCTGCAATACTGCAATGCCGTGTAAAAACTCAGTTTGCGAGCTGTTGTCTTGGAAGTCTAATACCTTCGCAGTTCAACCTATGTCAGTACACAGTCTGTGTGTGCGTGCGCAGTAATTGTAAATTTGCATATTTAAAGTATACATGCATTTGCAGTGTTGTTCTGCAGTACAGTATGTCTCATTTGAAAATTGTTGAAATGCATAGGCGTGTACTGTACTGTAACTGTGTCACATTTCGGAATATACAGCGCTCTACCCTCGCTCGGGATAATTAACTGCACTGCAGGGTATTTCAACTTATCTTCTGTGCAATGCAGTACATCTTTCCCACACCATTACTTTGAACGTGTGTCTGGTTTCAATCACATTCCTGCTTGACAGCAGGAATTTACTGCGCATGCGCCTGTAACTTCGCCCACCACTGCTTGCTTGAGTGAGTGAAAAACATTTTTTTATTGTAATTTTTTTTTCTCCACAAGCCTGCAAAAACCATCTTACTGTATTACAATATTCAATCTGTGCTGTACAGTAGCTTTTGTCTGCGACCCTGTGCGTTTGACTGCACATGGTTGATTTGTATGCTTTTTATGTACTGTATTTGGGGGTTTATTATTATGATGAACTGCCTTTTGAAATTAAAGTATGTTTTTAGCTTTGACCTTCATGCGCCTGTCTTTAATTTTTGGAATCTTGCCATTGTGTTTTGAATCCGTCCATAGCCGAGCTTCAAAGCCTCACTGCACCTGCGTGTAATCCTTGTTCAGATGGGAGCTATTTAGCTGCTTAGCTGCTTACTGCGCATGAGTCACCCAACCCCCCCGCTCTCCACAGAGTCATTCGACAGACACCTGCACAGAGTCATTAATTTTCTGAAGTTAGTCATTGTGTTTTTAATCCGTCCCTAGCCGAGCGTCAATCGCCTCACTGCGCCTGCGTGTACTCTAAGCCTCTTTGAGATGGGATCTAGCTGCTTACTGCACATGAGTCACCCAAACCCCCCCCTCTCCACAGAGTCGTTAATTTTTCTGAATCTTGCCATTGTGTTCTTAATCCGTCCATAGCCGAGCTACAGTACAAAGCCTCACTGCGCCTGCGTGTAATTCTCTTTGAGACGGGAGCTTTGAGGCTTTGTTTACGGCAACGTTTTGGAAAATCCCTTCTCAAATTTGATTTGCACAGAGCATCACCTTGATATTATAATAATAATAATAATAGCATGTTTTTGTATAGCGCTGTTAGTTACAGTATACGTAGCGCTTTGCAGAGACATTTTGCAGGCACAGGTCCCTCCCTGTCCCGTGGAGCTCACAATCTACTGTATGTTTTTGGTGCCTGAGGCACAGGGAGATAAAGTGACTTGCTTTTATGTACTGTATTTGGGGGTTGTATTTGGGGGTTTATTGATCAAATTATTATGAAGAACTGCCTTGTGAATTACTGTACTCTACTCTACAGTATGTAATTTCTTTGAACTGCAGCACAACTAATCCTTCATCCTTCCCCCACGCACACACAAACTATTTTCGACAGACACCTCCACAGAGTCATTCATTTTCTGAAGTTAGTCATTGTGTTTTTAATCCGTCCCTAGCTGAGCGACAATCGCCTCACTGCACCTGCGTGTACTCTAAGCCTCTTTGAGATGGGAGCTAGCTGCTTACTGCACATGAGTCACCCACTTCCCCCCTCTCCACAGAATCATTCGACAGACACTTCCACAGTCATTCATTTTCTGAAGTTAGTCATTGTGTTTTTAATCCGTCCCTAGCCGAGCGTCTATCGCCTCACTGCACCTGCGTGTACTCTAAGCCTCTTTGAGATGGGAGCTAGCTGATTACTGCACATGACTCACCCAACCCCCCAAACCCTTTGAGGCTTTGTTTATGGTAACGCTTTGGAAAATCCCTTCTCGAATTTGAAATGTAAATCTGATGTGCTCAGCATTGTGAGAATTGAGAGTAAAAAAACCATTAACTGATTCATGTTGTTTTGTCATTCATTCTTATACTGTAGGGGTGGGGGTGGGTGGGGTGTGGATGTTGTCAATGATTATGATTACCAGGAATGTGAATAAATATTTATTTTATTTCATCAGGAACAAAAAAATACAAATATAAAAATAATCATGAATAATACATAATGCAGTCTTTATTAAGTTCTTCTGGCAGATTGAAATTGGATAAACATTTAGAAAACATTTGTAAAACATGGAGAAACATTAATTATGCACATTTATAAGAATATTATTTAATAATATATATACTGTAATGTATAATATATATATATATATATATATATATATATATATATATATATATATATATATTCATATATTCATATATTCATGTAGAGGTATCAGTACCGTGTTAGCCGAGCTTCAATAATCAAAAAATAAATAGATGATACCGTTCTGTGGCTAACGAAATGCTTTTATTTGTGCGAGCTTTCGAGATACACTGATCTCTTCTTCCGGCGATGTTACAATGAATGAAGCAAGGATAAGTTAAAAACAGTGTCTCTTGGAATGTTATCTGTGCTTGTCCTTCCCCTTGTGGATGTGTTTTATGGCTAGAGGTGTCAAAGGGTAACTGAAAGCAAGTGAAGAAAGAGTGTATGTGTATCAGTGTGAATAAAAATGAATGGAGAGCCCACAGTATAAACAGTGCTCTACACAAGGTGTGTGTGGAGTGAGAGGGATATAAATGGTGTGGGTGGATGTGGAAATGTGAGAGTTTGTAGCACAACTAAAAGTGTGTGTGGATACTATGTGGTCCCTATTGGTGTATATGGATGGAAAAATAAGGAGTGTTAGTATGTGTGAGAGACAGCTGTGTGTGCATACATATAGCACAGTATGTACAGACATGGCCTTTAGTGCTCATGGGAAGAGAGTTCGCTAGTGTCAGTAATGACTCATAAAATTTCGATCTCTGTTTAGGCCACTGCTAAGTGTCCCGAACAGTTGCATAAATTTGTATTCATGCAACCGTCTCTCTTTCTGGGTTTTAAGATTACCTTTGAGTATGGCAACCCTCAGATCGTTCATCTTATGGCCAGAGTCAGAGAAATGTTCGCCAACAGGACTGTCTCTTGTTCCGCGTGTGATGCTGTGGCGATGCAGGTTCATTCTCTTGTTTAGCCCCTGTCCTGTCTCACCTATGTAGTAGCAGCCCCCTGGGCATTTCATGCACATGACGAGGTACACGACATTGCTGGAGGAACAGGTGAACCCTCCTCTGATTTTGTATTCCCGATTCTTGTGTGGTATTTGTATTGTTTCCGCTGTGTAGAGCATTGCGCAGGTTTTGCATCTTGGGTCCTGGCATGGTTTTGTCCCGCATTCAGTTGTACTGCTGAATACTTTACTCCTCACCATAATATTCTTGAGATTATGGGGTTGTCTGTATGATAATAAGGGTGCTTCAGAGAAGACCTGTTGCAGTCTTGTATCTTCCTGGAGGATGGGTTGTAGTTTCCTGGCGATCTTGCGTAGGGCTCCTAGGTGTGGGTTATATGTGACCACCAAAGGAACCCTGTCAGACAGGACAGGGGCTAAACAAGAGAATGAACCTGCATCGCCACAGCATCACACGCGGAACAAGAGAAAGTCCTGTTGGCGAACATTTCTCTGACTCTGGCCATAAGATGAACGATCTGAGGGTTGCCATACTCAAAGGTAATCTTAAAACCCCGAAAGAGAGACGGTTGCATGAATACAAATTTATGCAACTGTTCGGGACACTTAGCAGTGGCCTAAACAGAGATCGAAATTTTATGAGTCATTACTGACACTAGCGAACTCTCTTCCCATGAGCACTAAAAGCCATGTCTGTACATACTGTGCTATATGTATGCACACACAGCTGTCTCTCACACATACTAACACTCCTTATTTTTCCATCCATATACACCAATAGGGACCACATAGTATCCACACACACTTTTAGTTGTGCTACAAACTCTCACATTTCCACACCCACCCACACCATTTATATCCCTCTCACTCCACACACACCTTGTGTAGAGCACTGTTTATACTGTGGGCTCTCCATTCATTTTTATTCACACTGATACACATACACACTCTTTCTTCACTTGCTTTCAGTTACCCTTTGACACCTCTAGCCATAAAACACATCCACACCGGGGGAAGGACAAGCACAGATAACATTCCAAGAGACACTGTTTTTAAGTTATCCTTGCTTCATTCATTGTAACATCGCCGGAAGAAGAGATCAGTGTATCTCGAAAGCTCCCACAAATAAAAGCATTTCGTTAGCCACAGAACGGTATCATCTATTTATTTTTTGATTATATATACTGTGTATATATATATATATATATATATATATATATATATTGTGACAGAAACCAGGGGTTGGTAATAAACTCCATATACAGGGCTCCCAGGATACTGAACAGTTTCTGTCCTGTCTAAGCTGAACAGGGCAGCCTCGTGGTACAGGCACTCCATTCCACAGTTTGTCTGCTGCCTGTTTTCTGTCACCTGTCATGCTGATTAGAGTTCAGGTATATAAGACCTGTTTCCTGTTTCCTCTGGGCCCCGCCCAAGAGCCTGGAAGGCTGCTGAACTGCAGAGGGGTGAGAAAGCCTCTTTCCCAAATCGCTTCATTCATTCTGTTAGTTTGTCTAAAGACTGCAAAGGTACTTATTTTGTTGGTGGAAGTGGACAAGCCACTTCCAACTCTGAGTCAGGGACATCTAAGTTTAAGTTATCGCTCAGACGAGCAGCTTTTTGTTTGGCTTTGTTTTCTGTTGTATGCACTGTGGCAGTCTCAGTGCCTGGGACTGAATAAACCAGGCATAGCCTGTTTAAAGGAACAGTACGTGACGTCTCATCATTTAACCTACCCTAAAAGACCGTGTTCTAACAGTCCCGGACAGACGGCGGAGCCCCGGAGTAAGCCGTTTGTCACATATGGTGGAG
Organism: Ascaphus truei; assembly: GCF_040206685.1. NCBI lineage: Eukaryota > Metazoa > Chordata > Amphibia > Anura > Ascaphidae > Ascaphus > Ascaphus truei. Next base: position 351,043,187 of record NC_134483.1, read on the forward strand.
AATGCGGGCAGAACACTAAAAGGTCTGGGGGTTAAAGAACTTTAAAGAAAAAAAAAAAAAAAAAAAAAAAAGGTTTTTTTTTCTCTCTCTCCAAACAAGATGGAAGACGTGGTGAGTGCGCTGGTACGCAATGTCGCTGTCCAGAGAGACGCGAATGAAGCCCTGCAACAGGCGAATGCAAACCAGCAAGAGACAAACCGCTTGCTGAAAGAGGAGCAACAGCGGTTCGCTCAGGGCTTACAGCAGGAACTCGAGATCCTGAGGGAGACTATCAGTAACCTTCCACTGGCAGCGGCAGCCCCAGTTCCGAAAATGACCAGGGCAAGCCACTACCTTCAGAAGATGGGACCCTCGGATGATGTGGAAGCCTATCTTCTCACGTTTGAACGCACGGCACAGAGAGAGGGATGGCCAGAAGCTGAGTGGGCTGGTCTAATCGCACCCTTCCTAAGCGGCGAACCCCAGAAGGCTTACTTTGATCTAGAGCCAGCCGAAGCTAACGTCTATGCAAAATTGAAGTTCGAGATCCTCGCCCGCCTCGGCGTAACCACGGCTGTTCGCGCCCAAAGGTTTCACGCATGGTCCTTCACGATGGATAAAGCCACCCGAAGCCAGATGTATGACCTCATCCACCTCGCCCGGAAGTGGCTACAACCCGAGATCAACTCAGCAAGCCACATCGTGGAACGGTTGGTCATGGACCAGTTCTTGAGGAAACTTCCCTCTGCCTTACGCCATTGGGTCAGTCGGAGTGACCCCCACAATGCGGATGAGCTTGTGGCCCTCGTAGAAAGGTACAATGCAGCAGGAGAGCACCCGCAACCCACAGTCGTGGAGCAACCCCACTACCCGAGGTTCCAGGACTCTTCCAGAGACGGTAAAAGGGTACCGGGGTTAAGGGGAGCTGAAGAGCGGCGACCACCTTCACGCAGCACCAGCAACAGTGGTTCGCACACTAAGGGCAATAGCCAACATGGGGAGCCGGGAAAAGGCTCTAAGTGGGACACAGACTATGTACCTAAATGTGTAAATTGTCATGAGAGGGGCCACACAGCAAAAATCTGCCCACTAAATGATGAGCCCATGCAATGCAACAGCGTGGAACCCTATTCGCTGTTGTCCCAATGTATGGGCTCTAGCCCAGAGGACCCCTTGAATAACCATCTGTGGGCATTTGTAAAGGTTAATGGTAAGAGGGTTCGGGCACTTCTTGACTCTGGGAGTATGGTCACACTAGTGTCCGAATACCTATTGCCCATTAAGAAGAAACAGGTAAACAGTTCACAAAGAGTGGCAATTTGTTGTATACATGGGGATAATCATGAATATTCCACTGTTGATGTTTTTTTTGAAACAGAATTTGGTTCTTTAGATTTCAAGGTGGGTGTTGTACCCAAACTGGCACATGATGTGTTAATAGGGACCGACTTTCCCCATTTTCTAAAAATGTGGTCCCCAGCTCAGAATAGCGCCCAGAGTTCAATAGCAGACCATAACGAAGTGTTAGAAGAAACAAATCCTTTCCCTTTTTCAGAAATGGAGGTTGACGAGGGCCCAAATAAGAAAGGGGAAAAGGAGGAGTGCTGTGAAATTCCCTTCCCCATCACTACTTTGGTAGGGAATACCCCAAATCAAGATGTTGATCAGGCACTTACCACCCCAGTACAGGATAAGACCCTCGCTGACCTAGAGGTCAGTCCTGGGAGTTTTAAGAAGGCCCAGTGGGAGGACCCCACATTAGCGGTAGCAAGGGGAAATATACGGGACCAGAATAGTACTCATGGCCAACCAGATAGGTCACTTGCTTACCCCTACTTCGAGGTAGAGAACGACCTAGTATATCGGGTTGATAAAAGAAAATCAGTTACAACTAAACAATTGTTGGTACCACGGACATTCCGTAACGTAGTATTACACCTCGCACATAGTCATCCATTGGGGGGACACCTAGGGGTGGAAAAGACAAAAGAAAAGGTTCTCCGAAGCTTTTATTGGCCTGGGGTTCTGGCAGAAATTACAAACTATTGTTCCTCATGCCCAGAATGTCAGATCACCGCCCCGTTCAAAGCATACCGCAGCCCATTGGTACCCCTTCCCATAATAGAGGTACCATTTGACCGGATTGCTATGGATCTAGTAGGACCCCTAATAAAGTCTGCTAGGGGACATCAGCATATATTGGTAATATTAGATTATGCTACCCGATATCCGGAGGCAGTTCCCCTACGTAGCACCTCTGCTAAAAACATAGCAAAAGAGTTAGTACTTCTGTTTTCCCGGGTCGGAATTCCTAAAGAGATCTTATCTGACCAGGGAACACCATTTATGTCCCAAGTAACAAAAGAGCTATGTAAACTCCTAAAAATCAAGCATCTCAGAACCTCAGTCTATCATCCACAAACAGATGGTTTAGTGGAAAGGTTCAATAAAACCTTAAAGAGCATGTTACGCCGGGCGGTCGATAAGGATGGGAAAAACTGGGACTGTTTGTTACCATACCTGTTATTTGCCATTAGGGAAGTTCCCCAGTCATCCACAGGCTTCTCCCCGTTTGAACTATTGTATGGCCGACATCCAAGGGGCTTACTGGATATAGCCAAAGAAACTTGGGAACACGAGGTTACCCCTTACAGAAGTGTAATAGAGCATGTTGCCCAAATGCAGGACCGCATTGCTGCAGTCCTACCCATAGTGAGGGAACACATGGAGAAAGCTCAAGAAGCACAAAGGAATACGTATAATAAGGGTGCTAGGGTCAGAATTTTTTTTCCAGGTGATAGGGTACTAGTTCTGGTTCCCACCGTGGAGAGTAAATTCCTTGCTAAATGGCATGGGCCATATGAGGTCTTGGAAAGAGTGGGAGAAGTAAATTATAGGGTAAGGCAGCCAGGTAGGAGGAAACCTGAGCAAATTTACCATATAAACCTACTCAAGCCCTGGAAAGATAGAGAGGTCTTGTTAACCCTAGTACCCCCAGGTCCGTCAGAGAATCAAGAAACTGACCCAGAGGTTAGCATAGCTGAAACACTGTCCGTGCATCAGAAACGAGAGGTCCAGAGTTTAGTGAGAAGGAACAAAGAAATCTTCTCTACACAGCCAGGTAAAACTAACGTAATTAAACATGACATAGTCTCTGAACCGGGGGTCCGAGTTAACCTTAAACCGTACCGAATCCCAGAGGCCAAGAGAGAGGCTATAAGTTTAGAGGTTAAAAAAATGCTAAAACTAGGCGTAATTGAGGAATCCCAAAGTGGGTGGAACAGCCCTATAGTTTTAGTCCCAAAGCCAGACGGTACAACAAGGTTTTGTAATGACTACCGGAAACTAAACGCGGTGTCAAAATTTGATACTTATCCTATGCCCAGGGTGGATGAACTTGTAGAGAGACTGGGCAAAGCCCGATATCTCACAACCCTAGACCTAACAAAAGGGTACTGGCAGGTTCCCCTCACAGAAAGGGCAAAAGAAAAAACAGCCTTCTCAACCCCAGACGGCCTCTTTCAATATAAGGTGCTGCCTTTTGGCTTACATGGAGCTCCCGCCACATTCCAAAGAATGATGGATAAAATTTTAAAACCACATGTTCGGTACGCTGCCGCCTACCTGGATGATGTGGTAATCCATAGTGAAGATTGGCAGTCCCACCTTCCAAAGGTCCAAGCTGTGCTCGACGCAGTTCGGTCTGCTGGACTAACTGCTAACCCCGCTAAATGCACTATTGGTCTGGAGGAGGCCAAGTATCTGGGGTATTCTATTGGTAGAGGGTTACTCAAACCACAAACACTGAAAGTAGAGGCGATACAAAATTGGCCAAGGCCAGTCACAAAAAAACAAGTAAGGACCTTTTTGGGGTTAATTGGCTACTATAGGAGGTTTATTCCCAATTTTGCAACTAAGGCAACCCCACTAACCGACCTCACAAAAGCAAGAGGACCGCTAATGGTAAAGTGGTCCCCCGAAGCCGAACAGGCCTTTAGAAGCCTGAAAGAAGCTCTCTGTGCCCAACCAGTGTTGGTCACACCTGACTTCTCCAAAGAGTTCGTAGTCCAAACCGACGCATCTGAGGTAGGGCTGGGGGCGGTACTCTCCCAGGAGTCTCAAGGGGAGGAGCACCCCATCCTTTATTTAAGTAGGAAACTAAATCCCCAGGAGAAAAATTACTCCATAGTCGAGAAAGAGTGTCTCGCAATAAAGTGGGCTGTAGAGACACTCAAGTATTATCTGTTGGGGAGAAAGTTCCGATTGGTCACAGATCATGCACCCCTTACCTGGATGTGTCAAAATAGGGAGAAGAACGCTAGGGTGACCAGGTGGTTCCTAAGCCTACAGCCCTTTAAATTTTCTGTGGAACACAGGTCGGGGCACAAACATGGCAATGCCGACGGGTTGTCAAGGATGCACTCCCTAATATCCATGGTCGCTCACCCCTCGAGGTCTGAGCTGGGGGGGAGGATATGTGACAGAAACCAGGGGTTGGTAATAAACTCCATATACAGGGCTCCCAGGATACTGAACAGTTTCTGTCCTGTCTAAGCTGAACAGGGCAGCCTCGTGGTACAGGCACTCCATTCCACAGTTTGTCTGCTGCCTGTTTTCTGTCACCTGTCATGCTGATTAGAGTTCAGGTATATAAGACCTGTTTCCTGTTTCCTCTGGGCCCCGCCCAAGAGCCTGGAAGGCTGCTGAACTGCAGAGGGGTGAGAAAGCCTCTTTCCCAAATCGCTTCATTCATTCTGTTAGTTTGTCTAAAGACTGCAAAGGTACTTATTTTGTTGGTGGAAGTGGACAAGCCACTTCCAACTCTGAGTCAGGGACATCTAAGTTTAAGTTATCGCTCAGACGAGCAGCTTTTTGTTTGGCTTTGTTTTCTGTTGTATGCACTGTGGCAGTCTCAGTGCCTGGGACTGAATAAACCAGGCATAGCCTGTTTAAAGGAACAGTACGTGACGTCTCATCATTTAACCTACCCTAAAAGACCGTGTTCTAACAGTCCCGGACAGACGGCGGAGCCCCGGAGTAAGCCGTTTGTCACAATATATATATATAAAGTACTGTCGAGGCCGAGTTTATTCTTACCTTTACCCGGTCTCGGCCGCGACAGTAACCGGGCGCGCGCCAGGGTGTCCCGTGCGCGCGCCGAAGCCTCGGAGGAGCGGTCCTCCGATCGGGGCTTCCCCCTCCAGTCTCCGGGTCCCCCGGAACCCCCTACCGCTGTCCCCCACATCGCGGGACACAGGGCTCCCTCGGGGAGCCCTGGGCACGCGCGCATGGGGCGCAGGCACCCGATGTAGAGTGACCGCGCATCGGTGGCGCGCAGCATGCCGAGGGGATTTGGCTAGCAAGCCGGGAAATCTCCCGGCATGCGTAACTAGCCAACTAAGATTTAAACGTGTCGCCAGTGTATACATAGTAATATTATTTTTTCCGTCTTTATCTGGTTCCTCATTCCGTGTACAGTACAGTAGTTCATTGAGAGAGGAGAGGTTTTGTGTACATCAATACTGCTGTTAATAAACTGTACATTTTACTGTACAAAACATATTAGACTGACACAAAACCCCACCTCCCCCTAGGCCACTCTTTTTTCCTGAAACGACAAGAAAACAAAAAATTAGTGCAGTTATGTGCGTACTGTATTATGGCACTGTGTGATGTGTAGTACTACTGTAGATGGCTGGTGCTGCTTTCTCTGGAAAGAAAAAAATTGAGCAGTTAGTAGGCAGTTACTGTAGTACTGTCAAACTAATCTATACTAGAACTACTGTATACTCTGATTACTGTTAAATACTATGTACTGTACTGTAACCTGATGGCTAGTGCTGCTCTCTCTGTAAAGAAAAAACTGTAACTACTGTATACTCTAACTATTGGGAAAGAAAAAATCTGTGCCATACTTACCTGTATCATACTGTACTTACAATACTACAGCACAGAACTACTTTCCTGATGCTTGCCCATTACGCGCGATGACAATGGGCAACACAGTGGCAATATGGTCTATATATTTATTGCAGCGTTCCACGGTGAGTACATCGTTCCAAAAACTCATTATGCCTTTCAACAACTGGTCCTTTTTGGAGGGTTTCGCCACTTTCCGGATATGGTCCTTCAGCTGATGCCAGACCATTTCGATCGGATTGAAGTCTGGCGATCTGTCATTGGAAAAAAAAAGGACAATTAGTTTAAGAGATACAGTACACAGTAAAAACAGTGGGGGAAAAATGAGACACGGTCTACTGCACTTACTCCGCTGGCATCTTTACCCAGTTGATACCGCGCTCAAGGATATGCGCTGTTGACGGGGTGTGCTTCGGATCGTTGTCCTGGTAGAAGTGGTGATCATTGGGGAACTCACGTGTGATGTATTGCACTATCTCAGGGACAATGTTGTCTTGGAAGAAAGCTTTATTCATTATTCCTATAGCAAGAAAAGAAAAGTCCTCAAAAAAACTGCACAATAGTACAGCACAGTGCATACAGTAAGGTTACACTAGTAAAGTACAGTACATAAGGCTACATTATATTTGATATATTTTACCTTCAAAGATGACAATGCATCCAGGTCCACGCCTAGAGATGGCACCCCACACATGCAGCTTCACGGGGTGTTTTGGCCGCGGCTTAAAAGATATGCGGCCTTTTTTGTGGAATGCAAAGCTTGCAAATCTCTCCAGCGACACAGTAGACTCATCAGTGAAGATGCAATCCTGGAAAGTTTCTCCACTGTCGATCCATGCCTGGGCCTGGACCACTCTTTTGATTTTGTTTGCGTCCCGTATCATGGGGTACGCTCTGTAATGACAAGGAATAAATAATTTTAGCGGTACAGTACAGTTTCTTAAACAACACTTTTACCTCCTGTACTGTCCAGTACTAACCTCACACGTCCATATTTCCATCCAATGCTGCGTCTCATCTTCTTTATGCTGCTCTCGGATACAATCAGATTGTGCTTTTCCTGCAGAGTGTTTTTGACCCTTAATGCACTCTTCTCATCATTTTCCTCACTTATTTTGTCCACCAGAAGAGTTGTCTCCCTACAATGTAAAGAACATATATTGTTTTATTAATATGCAGCAATATAAAATTTATATATTAATATAAATATACAAAATATATATACTGTTATTATATAAATATAAATATACAAAATATATACTGTATACTGCACTGATATAAATATAAATATACAAAATATATGCACTATCTCAGGGACAATGTTGTCTTGGAAGAAAGCTTTATTCATTATTCCTATAGCAAGAAAAGAAAAGTCCTCAAAAAATTGCACAATAGTACAGTACAGTGCATACAGTAAGGTTACACTAGTAAAGTACAGTGCATAAGGCTACTGCTGCAGCAGCTTTTATTCTAACAAATCGCCGGTTTTCCCCTGGCTTTTTCCTGGAATGCGACGCTCTTCACCTGGCGCATGACGCGTTCATTTTGCGTTCCCAGCCACGGGTCATGCGCAGCTGACGCACTGTTGATGCGTTTATTGAGAATGGTTCGGATTTAATAGGTTGCAATTCTTCGCGTGTCCGCCAGATGGCAGATATTCATGAATTGTAATGCACATGCGCTTCAGTAATGTGTCGACTTGCAGGTGTTTCGTTTAAAAAAGATACCACAGTGTGCTATTGTAACTTGGCCTTGAGACTGAAGGAAAAGGTTGCAAATGCATGTATACTTTAAATATGCAAATTTACAATTACTGCTCGTGCACACACAGACTGTGTACTGACGTAGGTTGAACCGCGAAGGTATTAGTCTTCCAAGACAACAGCTCGCAAACGCCCCCTGAGTTTTTACACAGCATTGCAGTATTGCAGACAGCGTGAATAAAATGCTAATATCACGAGCGCGAAATTAACGCAGTTCACTCCGGCCGAAAACGACACAAAACCGCACATAACCGGGATAATCTGAAAATCGCGGATCTAGCCGATTTAGACTAAAGGCGGACGCCACTGTACGTGGTCGCTTTTCCATTGGTGCTCCAATTGACATAAATAGATATATAAATATATAATATTGTAGGTCTGAGTTTTGAGCTTTCTAACATTGTATATGCCCCTCCTCCTTAGCTTAAGCTCACGCATTCCACTGCTATATAATCAACAGGTCCGAGTACAAACATGTGAATGTAGTATTATATTGTGAGATTTCTTCCCCCAGGAGAAAAGTGGGGATGACCTTTGCTCTAGCAATAAGCTGGGAAGTATATATTTTGTTGTACTTTATGTTTAAATATTTTTTTTTAATCACTATATTTACTAAGGCAATCCTATTTTTTAACTAGTTTTAAACAGTACTGTAGCTCATATAGTACTCCTCAATGTTAACCTCTTAAGCACCGCATACATGCCACATCCTATGCTATTGGCTATACTGTATTATTGTTTGGTTTCCTCTTTTTTCTATCCAGTGGAGGAGATACAAGGAACAGAGTATAAAGTTGATAGTGTAGGACCTGCTGTGATGGGTCACCGTGACGTGGTTGCAGTCTTGAAATGTCTTTGCCAAAAGATTGACCTTAATGACCCAATGTTATTAGAAGAATAAGATATAGAAAAAAACATATTGTAGTCCCACCAACAATGCCTCATACACATCAATGTTGAATGGGGATATTTATCAAGGGTTATAATAGACATTATGAAGATAAGCTGATGTGAAATTATTTTGAATAAATCGGTATGCATCAATGTTTCAAGGTTTCGTCGCCTACAATTTGCTCCATTTGTATAAGTTAACGATTTCGGGATTTTTTTTTTTTTTAGTAAATAGGAGTGTTTTTTTGTGGCATGCCTGTATGTAAGCTTCAATCTGTACAGTACATACTGTCATTGTCCTTTTATTTCATTGCCTCATTTAAATCAGAAGGACTCTGAATGAATACATGTGAATGTAATTCAAATGAACAGTGTAAAAAAAAAAAAATGTATGCAAAACAGCATGGTAGTTAATTAAAGAGTATCATAAGAAATGTAGCATTTTCATGATTGTATTTAAGCCTCCTGATCCTTCAGAGATAGGTGTTTTTATTGCAGTGATTGTTGTAACATTTCTGCATTTCCTTTTGCAGACCACAATTGCTGCCCTTTTTAGACTTGGGCCTGTATAGAGGGTAGTAGAGTATCACAAGAGCACAGTTATAACATTGTGCACCTATTTATCATGTCACACAAATGACAATTTTGCTTTTAATTTGATACATTTTCCATGTGTCTATCATAGTCAGGGTACTGTAGTAATGAAAATGTTTGGGAGTAAATGTAACTCTATCATTAAAACCTGCTATATTTTTCGCCATTCTCTTTCATTTAAGTAGTATCAAAAAAGTCTCCCAGATTAAAGATATTCTAAATTCTTATGCGTAGATTTGACAAAAGTTGATACATTATATATTCTTATTATCAGTGTTTAACGCCAACGTAATTTTTTTGACCTATTCACTAAATTGTCAATGTAAATCAGTGATAAAGAGCATTCTGCAGCTCAGATGTTCTTTTCAAGGAGTGTGCAAAAGTGTCATTAATTCTTAATTATTCATATGCTACTCGCTAATGTCAGAAACTTGCCAATATTGTGCTGATTTTTATCAACCTACGAAGACAGGCTTATTACCAATCTTGTCCATGTATATATCATTTGCATGTCATTTCCCAGAATCCCTTGCTGCAGTGGAAGTGCTGTATGCTGGGTGATAATGGGGAAAGGCGGGGTTGCAGACCTGCCTAAGACATGCAGATGAGCATACAGCTATATTTGTATAT